>NW_015636371.1:134285-141682 GCF_001515625.1 Sinocyclocheilus rhinocerous
TATCTAATTTCTAATGTTTTATGTGCAGATTAAATAGGTTAAACTTTTGGCTAGTCTCCCGAGGCCACAGGTGGGCGCAATGAGCAAAATAATGCAGCGCATTAAATTGTCAACGCAACGAAGTAACTGTCTATAAAAAAAACGTGCATTATGTCTACATTAACTCATATAAATCAAATATAATTTCGTAAATTGCATAAACAATTATGAACAAAACAGCATCACGTATTTATGCATTGCTTAATCCAAAGAGCCGAAGCGCCATTCACACAGACTGCATTTAAAAACATATGAGACGCAGTGAAAAGGAATAAACCTCCACAAAAATGTGCGGCGTGTTTTCTTAAAGTTTAAAATGTTTTAACTTTGCATGGCTTTCTATACATCTCTTGTGTGAGACGTGAGTGCAGCAGTCATATTTGTCTGTCTAGAAAATGTGCTGAATATGCATCTGTGTGAAGGGCTTGGTTTCGGTTTTAACCTAATCAAGATCTTCGTATATGTATATGTTCACATGTGTAGCAGCGCTGACATTCACTCTGCATGCCACATTACTTCTCAGTGACATGCTAGTTTAAACTAACCTTCCAGAAACATTTATGGTTCTTGATGTGATCAAAGCTGCTGCTCTCTGACTTCATCAACACAGCTTTAGCTGCTTAAAACATGCTGAAACCTGCTAACTGTGCTACAGCATTCAGTGTTAAAGCCTTGCTGCTGGAAAATCCAGCTAAAGCCTGCTGAAAGTGGTCTCTGGAACATAACAGGGGGTTTGTAGTTGTTCCTCGCTGGTTTAGCTGCTTGGCTGGTAGATCTTCAGCCTGTCACAACAGCTGTATTTTGGAAAAGTAGATTTGTTGCTGGTCTGCCAGCTCTTTCCAGCGTGACACTCAGTCAGTCAGATCTGGGAGCAGATTCAACCATAATTTGTTTTTAACACTTCAAATAAGTTTTTTTTTCTCGGTCCTCCACGGCACAGGAGCCCAGGCTGCTGGAGTTCAGGCCGCGGCAGGGTCCCCTCGCTGGAGGAACCAAACTCACCATCCACGGCCAGTTCCTGGACGCTGGATCCACTGTCAACGTCGAGATCAACCGGACTCAGAACTGCACCGTCTTCATGTGAGCGCGTGTTCGTGGCGGGTCGTGTTTCACTGATATATCACTCATCTGCTGCTCATCACGTCTGTGGTATGCTTCTGCAGGCTGTCCAGTGACGTCATCGAGTGTGTGATGCCTCCAGCCGAAGCGGCCGCCGCTGAGAACGTGTCGGTGTGTGTGGTGTATGACAGCCAGCCGTGCCTCAGCGCTTCACCCAGCTTCACATTCACCTACGAGAAAAACCCTACTATCAGTCACATCAGACCCAACAGAAGCTTCCTCAGGTACTGAACCTGCAGAAGTCTAGTGTTGCTGTTCATAACCATTTACTGTAGACTCTGCATGGCATGGGAAACAGTATGCATTATGCAAGCCGGTTCATTCATTACATTGGAAATGGAAGGTCTGGTTGAGTGCATTGCATCGTGGGATACAGTATTTTATGCAGGGTGGTGTGTTGTTTACTGCACATGTTGGCCACATTTCTACTGTATTCTACTGCATGCTGTGCACAATACAGCCTACATGCTGCAGAATCTAGTATGCTGTTCCAAACACAGAGATCTTCTATGGCTTTACGTGTGACTTAGATCTCCATTGCTCTGAGTTAATGTAATTGTGATGGTGTTGCAGCGGTGGTCGCAGTATCGCGGTCACTGGACACGGCTTCAATCTGGTGCAGTCTGTCAGGATGGAGGTGTCTGGAGTCGGACAGACGGTGAGATAAATAATGCTTTGTTTATTGGATAGAGATCAAAGTGCTGGTGTGTGTGTGTGATATTTCAGTCTGTGCGCTCGTTCATCTGGATGTCATTTCCGCAGATCTGCTCCTGTGTGTCGTCTACTCTGATCGTTTGTCAGTCTCCTGCCGCAAATCAATCCCAGCAGGCCACGGCACACTTCTACCTCAACGAGGTGCTGTACAGAGGAGAGGACGCGTCTCCATCAGGACGAGGGCCGGACGAGGACGAGGAGCCTCACGCTGATGCCTTTCACTTCGAATATGTAGAGGATCCGCAGTTCTATACGGCCAACAAAGAGAAACTCATCAAACATCATCCTGGAGAGCCTCTCATCCTCATCATCAATGTGAGTGTGTGTGTCGATCATCTAGACCTAGACGGCATCTTAAACTAATCATTGAAACAAAAATGAAAACATACACTCCTTCAGGTGATCATAGATGTAGATGAGTTTGTTTGTTCATTGGAACAGATTTGGAGAAATTGCATCAGTGTCTCAGCAATGGATGCTCTGCAGTGAATGGGTGCCGTCAGAATGAGAGTCCAAACAGCTGATAAAAACATCACAATAATCCACAAGTAATCCACAGCACTCCAGTCCATCAGTTAACATCTGGAGAAGACAAAAGCTGAAACAAATCCAGCATTAAGACTTTTTATTAATTTTAAACCATTGCTAAAATATGAGTCCATAATCCATAATAACGCTTCCTCCAGTGAAAAAGTGAATTATGCGTTATTATGGATTACTCACTCACTCACTCACACACACACACACACACACACACACACACACAGACACACAGACACACACACACACTCTCACTCACTCACTCACTCACTCACTCACTCACTCACTCACTCACACACACACACACAGACAGATGTGGTAAGTGTTGGGGAAGTCCAGATCTGTGTGGCAGGATGTTATGAGTTTCTGAGGGTCAGACAGGAAGTACCTAACGGGCGCAGAAGAGCCAGGGAGTTTTATTTTCATTCTCTCCTAAAGAATTGGAGAGGAAGGAAGGAAGGATGAAGACGTGAAGCCGGTGTCTGTGTGTTTGCAATCAAAGACTGCGGCTAATTATCATAGGACGTTTAGTTGTTCATATTTGTGTTACACTGTGTCCTAAACAGCTGTGATGAGTGACAGGACATTCCGTCAATCACATGGTTTGTGTTTCCACTGTGAAATACTGGAGAGAATCCTCCATCACTTATAGTATCTGTATATTTAACATAGACACATAGTCTCATGAAGCGTTTGTGTGCTGGTGTGTCAGAAAGGGCCGAGCGAGCTGGACCTGATGGATCTGACGCTAATCACGCTACAGCGTAAGCATGTTCATCACTGGAGACTCTTATCTGCTCATCAACCAGCACGGGAACTTTCTTTAGTGTGCTCAACATCAGACACCAAAACAAGCGCTGATCAAGCCCTGAACCGCCCTTATATCAGCACGCCTGTTTTCATGACTGAAATCCCCTGCTCTTTGTTTGGTCTGATTGTGAAACAGCAGCAGCTATATTTAACACGCTGCGATCTGAAGGCCGTGACGCAGCTAATGAAGCAGAGAGAGCACTGAATGTCTGAAGAAACACACGTCAACAAACATCTGAGTCTGAGCTCCAGGCAAGCATTCAGAGCGCTTTCTCATGACGAATGCTGTTTCATGGGAACGGGAGCACGGCTGTACGTTTGCACTGTGTTTATGCCACATGTATAGATCTGCATTCTGCCGGTTTTCCCATGTTTTATTAACAGCTCTAATGGAGAGTGACTGCGAACATGGAGATTCTTCCATCATGTCCATCCACGTCTATATGACTCTCATCTGTGGAACACATAAGATAACGTAAAGGATCTCTGAACGGAGCATCATAAAAGTAGCCCAAGACTGTTGATTCAAGTGATCTGAAGCCGTGTGACAGATTTATATGTGAGGAATAGACCTGACTATCATTAATTTGCTGAAAACCTTCTTTTCCACCACGGTTGTTCTTTCTACAGCACCGTTCCAGTCAAAATCATTTCAGTTGGTTATTGGATTCTGGATGGAGTGTTTTGATCACTGGGAACACAAGTGACGAGCAGCATTCAGTTTAAAATGTGAGAAGCACAGATGATGGCAGTGTTCAGAAAGACCAGGTGATTTCAACAGACTCAAACACAATATCAGCGCTGGCCAACTGTGAACAAACCTCTGCAGAGACAGAAGAGTAGAGCAGAATAGAATAGAATACAATAGTCATAGTCATAGTCACCTTTATTTATATAGCGCTTTTAACAATACAGATTGTGACAATAACAATACAATACAATAGAATAGAGCAGAATAGAATAGAATAGAGCAGAATAGAATAAGAATAGAGCAGAATAGAATAGAACAGATCAGAATAGAATAGAGCATGATAGAATTGAATAAGAATAGAATACAATAGAATAATAATAGAATATAATAGAATAGAGCAGAATAGAATAGAATAGAATAGAATAGAATAGAACGACAGTCAGACACTCCAGGATGATGGGACACTCGTGACGGTCCTCTGTTCTGTGTGTGTTTGAGCTTCATTTGTGCTTGAGTCTGATCTTCCACGGGTGTGTTGCAGGTGCGTGTGGGTCATTTCTGTAAGGTGATAGCGATGGTTCAGATGGGTGGAGGCAGTGAGCTGGCCATCGTCATCTCCATCGTGGTGTGCTGTGTGCTGCTGCTGCTGTGCACTGTGGGTACGTCTCTCTTCATACACACACTCATCAGACAGCAGATTTGTGATGTTACAAACCTGTAGAGATGCTCAGATGTTCTGGATGACCTTCGGATCGTCTCAGATCCTGCTGAAGATCAGGATCATCAGCTTTAGAGAGACACACTGAGACAATCTGAAATCCACGTACAGTTTCAGTTCAGCATCTCACTCTGATGATTATGATTGTAATGCACTTTGTACTGGTTTTTAATGCAGAAGAGAAGCATTTCCACTAGTGATCTCTTGGACTGTTTGTAAGCTGTTGTACGTGTGTGTTTCCAGCATGAATAACCCCTTTGTGTGTGTGTGTGTGTGTGTGTGTTCAGCGCTGGTGGTTTACTGCACTAAGAGCCGCAGGGCAGAGAGGTATTGGCAGAAGACTCTGTTACAGATGGAGGAGATGGAGTCCCAGATCCGTGATGAGATACGCAAAGGTAACTAACACACACACACACTCACTCACACACACACACACACACACAGCGCTAGTTCCAGAATCAGCTTGTAACTTTTCACCACAAACCACTGCTTCACATAGACTGTAGTGTGTGTGTGTGTGTGTGTGTGTGTTCTGGTATATATGGTTTATGAGTATGAGATTATACAAATGTGTATAATGAAATGGGTACTACAACGTAAACATGGTTTATGAGGTTTACCCTTCCTGTGTCCCAGTAACCCAAAAGGCTTAAAAAACATACTAAACTGTGTTTTTTGAAAGTCAAAAAATGCCTGTAGTTTTATGTAAGGGGCAGGGTTAGAGTACGAGGATAGAAAACGCACTAGAAAAAAACATTACGGAGAGTCCCCGTAAACCACATATGCAAGAATGTGTGTGTGTGTGTCTGGTGTGTGTGTGTCCAAAGCCATTTAAAAACCAACCTCTTCATATTAACACTGTAAATTATATTCTCACAGTGAATCAGAGTTTGAGCTGAAACACACAAACAGTGTTCAGACAGAAAACTCAATCACTGTAAGAATGCATGACACATCCTCAACGGGGAAAACAGTTCATGCATGAAACGAAGAGCACATCTTTTTCTGCATACTCTGATGTTTTGTGTTGGGGTTGATGTTTGTGGTTTAGTCACACGTGTGATGGCAGCCGTGTGTTTGTGTGTGGCAGGTTTCGCGGAGCTGCAGACTGATATGACGGATCTGACTAAAGAGCTAAATCGCACACAGGGAATCCCCTTCCTGGAGTACAAGCAGTTCGTCACACGCACCTTCTTCCCCAAGGTTTGATCGCTACACACACGTGCCATTACACATGTACAAGCCATGAATTACAGCTCAATGATGGAAAACACGAGCAACACTGAACTTACAAGATTAGATAGAGTTGACTGTTTGGTGTGTGATGTGCTTAAATAGATACTCAGAGATGTTTGTCAGTATTATCTCAAGAGTTGATGTGAACTGTAAGTCGCATTTAAATGTATGAATGCCTTTGCATTGCATATCAAACCAAGTGATGTTTATTTTAAAGGAAGAAGCACAAGCACACTTTTTCAAGCAAAACATCAGAGAATTATTAGAATTATGACACAACAGATATAACGGAATAGATATCGTGACACTTTCCGTCAGATGCTGGTGGATGATGTTGGTCGTTCATGTGATTCTCTACACTTCATACATCTGCTGAAATCCTACAGCCATACTAAAGATCACTGTCAGAGCAACTGGTGAAAAATGCCTGGATAAACTAAAGCTAGTTGTGAGGAACCTCTAGCATTATCTGTCTAAACACGACACTTGGTCTGATATTTCTATATGTGAAACTGGTCTTTTTTTATTTGAGACACTGGATTGGAGGATTTGTCCATCGTACAAATGATTTGTAGTTTATTAAAGAGTTAAAAGTCTTCAGCCAGGGCAGATACAGGACTATTATCCCCTACTCTCCAGTGAAAACCGCAAATGTTGCAATTTTCCAGTCTTAGTGACTGCACAATACTGGGCACAAAGACAAGAAACTCCTGAATACTCCCTCCAGCGCACTGACACAACAGACAGCATTTAGGGGAATTCTGTGTGTGTTTGCTGCTAATAGACTTTTACTGTGAGCTCAAACACACTGCAGTCCTGCTCTGCCTAACCTGGGATGGGAATCAAAAGAGACTTGACTCTGATTCAGTTCCAGTGCTCCACTGATGTTAAAGGTGACATATCATGAAAATCTGACTTTTCCAGGTTTTAAGTGCTATAATCCGGTCCCCGGTGCATCTACCAACCAAGGAAACGTGAAAAAGATTAACCCAGTAACTTTGTTTTGGGAAGCCTTTTTCTGCAAGCGTCTGAGAAAACTAATGTGTCTGATTTCGCTCTCTTGGTGACGTGGCAAAGGGATCTCATTATAATATTACCGCCCCTTCATCTGTAAGTTTACAGCCAGGGGCGCCATCGTTTTGATTTCACAAGAGCTCTAATGCTACGGTGAAAGTTTGAGCAAAACATGCTAACTGTTCTGTGTTTGGCTGCACAGACGAGCACAGAACACTGTTTAGAGAGAAAACCGTATATCAGAAGTTTAAACTCGTATGGTTTAAAACGCATGATTTCAGCGTGATAAACATGATAATCAGAACCAAAAAAGATTTTTTTAGCAGGTACGAGCTGTAATGGCGCAGCTCTATTCTATAAAGGGGGCGGGGAGCAGCAGCTCATTTGCATTTAAAGAGACAGGCACGAAAAACAGCGTGTTTCTGCTTCCACTCAAAATAGGCATTTTCAAAATGATATAACAAATGATCTGTGGAGTATTTTGAGCTGAAGCTTCAGACACATTCTGGGGACACC
>NW_015636371.1:143623-153931 GCF_001515625.1 Sinocyclocheilus rhinocerous
TTGCATTTAAAGAGACAGGCACGAAAAACAGCGTGTTTCTGCTTCCACTCAAAATAGGCATTTTCAAAATGATATAACAAATGATCTGTGGAGTATTTTGAGCTGAAACTTCAGACACATTCTGGGGACACCAGAGACTTATTACATATTGTAAAAAGGGGAATAATATGTCTCCTTTAAGGGAACTGAACATGTTTAACGTCATTGGTTTTGTTGATGTCAGAATGCTCTTGTGTGGCCTGTGTGTGTTCGTGCAGATGTGCTCTGACTACGAGAGGTGTCTGGTTCAGCCGGTGTATGAGAACAATCCTCTCGGCCCGCGAGCTCTGTCTGAAACGCATCCTCTGCTGCAGGACTGGCAGGTGAGATGCACACATACTACAATCAGTCCAGAAACACTCCTGAATGTTGTCCTGTCGGCTCATTATACCACGGTTCATGTAGGTTGTGTGTGTTTGCAGTAAAGCACAGATTCAGCAGATTCGTTCACCCAAAAATGATAATTCTGTCATTAATTACTCACCCTCATGTCATTCCAAACCAGAAGAGCTTTGTTCATCTTCAGAACACAAATTAAGATATTTTGATGAAATCCGAGAGCTTTCTGACACTGCATAGACAGCAAGGGAACTGAAACGTTCAAGGCCCAGAAAGGCAGTGAGGACATCATTAAAATAGTCCATGTGACATCAGTGTTTCAACCGTAATGTTATGAAGCTACCAGAATACTTTTTGTGCGCAAAGAAAACAAAAATAACGACTTTATCAAAATAGGCATTTTCAAAATGATATAACAAATGATCTGTGGAGTATTTTGAGCTGAAACTTCAGACACATTCTGGGGACACCAGAGACTTATTACATATTGTAAAAAGGGGAATAATATGTCTCCTTTAAGGGAACTGAACATGTTTAACGTCATTGGTTTTGTTGATGTCAGAATGCTCTTGTGTGGCCTGTGTGTGTTCGTGCAGATGTGCTCTGACTACGAGAGGTGTCTGGTTCAGCCGGTGTATGAGAACAATCCTCTCGGCCCGCGAGCTCTGTCTGAAACGCATCCTCTGCTGCAGGACTGGCAGGTGAGATGCACACATACTACAATCAGTCCAGAAACACTCCTGAATGTTGTCCTGTCGGCTCATTATACCACGGTTCATGTAGGTTGTGTGTGTTTGCAGTAAAGCACAGATTCAGCAGATTCGTTCACCCAAAAATGATAATTCTGTCATTAATTACTCACCCTCATGTCATTCCAAACCAGAAGAGCTTTGTTCATCTTCAGAACACAAATTAAGATATTGTAGGGATTTCTTAATATGAACAGACACTGATATCAGCATTCACAAAAATAACGACTTTATTCAACAATTTCTTCTCTTGGCGTTCATGAGAGTATCAGGCGTAATACTCTGACGTAGAACACGCATGTGCTGCGGCTTGTTTACAATCCGAGGAATGCACACGCATGCATCCTGATACTCCTGTGATGAACGAAGGTCTTACAGGTGTGGAACAACATGAAGGTGAGTAATTAATGACAGAATTTTCATTTTTGGGCGAACTATGCCGTTAACAGTGATGGAGTATTTTTCGCCATCTTCTGAGGAAGCTCTTGTTTACTGTCAGTAGACTTTCTTTTATTAGTCTAATTTTGTTCCTCATGCACAGAGATTTTGGCTGAGCTATAAGTTTCAAAATGTTTGAAGAATTGTTTTGCACAGTTGGGAAATTATCGTTGTGATTCCCATGTGCAATTGTGAAACTTCAGTATTATTCAACAGGGTGTTTTTTAAGAGGAAGAATTTATTTGTCAAAAATCACCTAATGACTCATGCCAAACATTATTCTAGAAATTGTGCATAAGGGCATCATGTAGTGTGTGAACATGTTAATGCACTTTAAGACCCACTGCATGCATTCATACATACCCTTTAGTAGTTTGAAAAGAAATGCTTTATACTGTTTTATGTGTCTCTTCTCTCCATGTTAGTCGTCTAATAGAATGCGGCCCAACCTTGAGGAGGGGATCACACTGTTTTCCACTCTTCTCAACAACAAACACTTCCTGGTCACCTTTGTTCACGCTCTCGAGCAGCAGAAAGACTTTGCCGTAAGAGACAGGTGAGTACAGACAAACACAAACAAGAACAATAACAGGATCCAAGCACAGCCCAACGCTCCTGCGACAGTCTGACAGGACAACCGCTCTACAAACTACTGTTTATTCTCATGGTCTCAAAGCCAGAAACCAGTGCACACGTCTGAAGAACTTTTATCGTTTATCACTTCCAAAGAAACCTGCAGTGCAAGTGCAGAGCTCTCGAATGAATGCACAGAGTTCCTCAAAAGCACTGTAGACGTTTCATAGCTAAATAAATTTTAGGGGTTTATAAAGTGCAAATTGAATAAAGTTACAGTAACGGCCGACAATCTACATGGTTACAGCTCAGCACTTGACATCTCGTAATGCAGTCATGTATGTGCAACGTCAGGAATCGCACTAAAAATAATAAAATATCACTCTTAGAAAATGCACTGAACAGCTACAGTACGATCAGTCGCTATTGGGAAACCAGGCGCAGAGTATGTGCTGCTGACTGAATTCAGTGAGAAATGTTGGAGTTCATGTTGCGATCTCTGACTTTTGTATCTTGGCAGTTTGAGACAAGAGTAACACCCTTCATTTGATCAGCACTTTGATTTTGATGGCCAGTGTTGTCGTGTGTGTCTGATGAGCTGTAGTGCTGGAGTTAGGGCTCTGCGGAGGACAGGCCTTTCCTCGTCTCCATCCACACCAGCGTCAGTGTGAATGCTTTCAATTACTGATGTGTCTCATGATGTGCACGCATTCTTTCATTGATGTTTAGGTGCAGTCTTGCCTCTCTGCTCACGATTGCCCTCCATGGTAAACTGGAGTACTACACCAGCATCATGAAGGAGTTGCTAGTGGATTTGATCGACGCTTCAGCCTCCAAAAACCCCAAACTGATGCTGCGCCGAACAGAGTCAGTGGTGGAGAAGATGCTCACCAACTGGATGTCCATCTGCATGTACAGCTACCTTAAGGTTTGTGAAGAGTTCAGCAGCTGATTTTACTGTTTGGCTTCAGTTCATCGACTGTACGAGCGCGTCCGTTTCTCTCGCACCCTCAGGAGACGGTCGGCGAGCCGTTCTTCCTGCTGCTGTGCGCCATCAAGCAGCAGATCAACAAGGGCTCGATCGACGCCATCACGGGGAAGGCGCGCTACACGCTCAACGAGGAGTGGCTCCTTCGAGAAAACATCGAAGCCAAACCGCAGGTGAGCTCCAACACACACCACTGACCTTTCTTTCCACCCGTGAAATCACACCGATGACGGGGTTGAGCAGTGATCTGACCTCTCTTCCCCTCCGTCTGCCTTCCAGAACATCAACGTCTCGTTCCAGGGGTTTGGTATGGACTCGGTGAGCGTGCGTGTGATGAACACGGACACCATCTGTCAAGTGAAGGACAAAATACTAGAGGCCTTTTACAAGAACCTGCCCTTTTCGCAGTGGCCTCGAGAAGAGGATGTTGATCTGGGTGAATATCCCTCAGTGACGAGCATCTGTTCATGCTGGACTCACTCGAGAGGCAGTCACTTGTTGCTCAGTAGCTGAGTCATTCTTTATATGCAGTGCTTTTACTATCATTCGTGAGACATGTGTGTCAGAAGAATCAGAACAGGGTAGATATTAAAAACTTAAGAAGCAAGATATGAGGATGACAATGCATATCAGTTTATGAAGGAAACTCTGTTTGCGGTTTTCTGAATGAATGAAGAATCAGATTCAGACTCTAGCAGTGATTATTAGGCGAGTCGTGCTTGACTGTGATTGGTCTGTCCCGCTCAGAGTGGTTCCCAGAGGGCCGAAGCAGCAGAATCCTGCAGGATCTGGACGACACGTCTGTCATGGAGGACGGCAGAAAAAAACTCAACACCGTCTTCCACTATCAGGTGAGTGTGTGTGCGAACTCTCGGAAACGGGATTTGCACAGAATCTGAAAACACATCAGTCACATAAATGTATGATTTACTCCTCTGTTTGTTTATTGTCTAATTTGATCATGCGTTCAGCTGCCATGGCTCTTGAGTGAGTTGTTACACTGATTTCAGCAGATTCCCCCCCTTAATTAGTGCGGAACGTGTAAAAACTGGCTAATTCAGACAGAGCCAAGGTGGAACCCATGGATCAACTCATTCAGGCCCATATCGTGCCCCACCATGAAATGCTGGTGGTGTGACCCCGAGTGAAGCTCTTCACCCTAATGACCTCTGACCTGTCTCTTGCAGATCCCAGATGGAGCGTCACTGGCCATGAGCATGAAGGACAAGAGAGAGAACACACTGGGCCGAGGTGACGATCACACATACGCACAAAACTCAAATATCCTACAAACTCAGTGACAAGCTCTTGGTGCTTCTTTTCCATGACCTTCTTTCTGTTGATTCACAGCGAAAGATCTGGACACAGAGAAATATGTCCATCTGGTGAGTGTGCTGGACGTCTCTCACACACTAGAGTTTTCACATGTGTTCACACTAATGATCTCGGATCAGTGATCTCGATTGCTCAAACTGTCTGTTGAGAGCATATCTTGTCATGTTCAGGACTCATAATCCATCCTGACTTTGGTGATAACTTATGAAACATGTCTAGTTCAGTGACATGTTCCGACCCTTGAAACCCAAATGACAGAACATCTGACCAATCACATCTCTCATTTGCACTGTGGGGTTTGGCCTTTGGGGTTTCACATCTTCACAGCTGAGAAAAAAATGTGATGTAATTGCCATGAAATAAATAGTGCTTAGGGACTGTCAGACTGGGTTGCACTTTATTTTGATAGTCCACTTTAGACATTCTACTAACTGTAAGTAACTTTGCAACTACATTTCAAATAACTCAACTGACTGCAACTACATGTCAACTAATGAGAGCATTTGTAGACTGTTAGGTTATGTTTAGTAGAATAATTTGCTGTCGTTGTAGAATGTCTGTTGAGCGACCATCAAAATAAAGTGTTAGCAGATATTAAGCAGACTAATACTCTGACTGCTAGTCGACATGTAGTTGCAAAGTTATTTACAGGTAGTTGACTGTCTAAAGTGGACTATCAAAATAAAGTGTGACCTCAGACTGTGTTATGCTAAAAAGCAGTAGATATGCATAATTACTCTGAGCTGGTCGATTGATGATTTAATAGCTTGGTGCTGTGGTTCGTCTTCAGGTGCTGCCACATGATGAGCTGACAGAGAGCAGGAAGTCCCACAGACAGAGTCACAGGAAGAAGGTGTTACCAGAGATCTACCTGACACGCCTGCTCTCCACTAAGGTAACGCTCGACTCAACGCCGTCAGATGCCAGCTGCTCTGCTGTCTGTGGAAATACAAACAGTCACAAGATTCCAGAGCAATAGCAATAAGCATCAGTGCAGAATAGCCCAATGACCTCCAGAAGACTCAGGTCATGGGAACAGAGGATTGTGAAATGGGAGAAGCACAATTCAGAGCCTCCTCTCCAGTCCACACAGACCACTCAATGAAACGTATCCTCCAATCAGAATTAGCTTTATTGCCAAGTACATGGCAAACCGAAGCTTCCAGAATATAACAACAAGACACAGATAATGGAGGTAGCAGCTGCTGGACAGTCTGAAGCAGGAACGCAGGGTTAATTTAGCAGAGATGAGGCTGTTGAAAGCTAATAGATTCTTGTGCAAGTTTCTCGTCTGTCCAGATGTAGCAGGATATAACGCAATCTCCCACCGGACCCACCGTTTGCTCAATCCGGCAAGGGTCATGACCACATGATTATGACATCGTCAACATACTGTATGTTTTAAAGGGACAGTAGATGTTGGGAAAAGGTCATGAAAACTAATTATGCTGAATCATGCTTGCGGTGAAACAGAAGAGTGCTCAATATGAGCAGTAATAACTGTGTGAATGTGTTTGTCTTGCACAGGGAACCCTGCAGAAGTTCCTGGATGATCTGTTTCAAGCCATCCTCAGCATTCCTCCAGAGAAACCACCGCTAGCTGTCAAATACTTCTTTGACTTTCTAGAAGAACAGGCGGACAAGCGCGGCATAACCGACCCAGACACGTTACACATCTGGAAGACAAACAGGTGTCGATACACTGAACGATAAGCTGATTTAAACTCTGTTTACTCTCCTCATGCACATTCCCGCTGTCATTTTGCACAATCCATCAGTTCATCTTTCATGGAAATGTAATAACTTGCTCTGCCACTGCCACTGCTAATGAATTACTATTCCCTAATCACTAAGGTCACTTGCTGTTCAAGTCCTCGCCTCCAAACACTTGTCATGTAGAAGCACTTTTTACCATCCATTCAGTTCCCTGCACAAACAAGTAGCAGGCGTGTGCTGTGCTGTGATCTACAGAATGATACGAGCACTACCCTGTTGAAAAAAAAAACAGCATATGCTGGTTAGGTATGTTTTGAAGCATGGCTGCTGGTTTAAGCTGGTCATGTGCTGGTCCTAAGTAACTAGCTCCTGCTCAGGACCAGCTTAAACCAGCCCAAACCAGCAGTCATGCTTCAAAACATACCTAACCAGCATATGCTGGTTTTTTCAACAGGGATAGCTTATAATCCTGAAGGTGAAAACCAGTTACACTGGACAGGACAAGTTGATGAGTGTTAACAGCGTGTTTGCATCTGGGACAGGACTGTGATGTTCTCTGCGTGTCTCTCTGCAGTTTGCCTCTGCGCTTCTGGGTCAATATCCTGAAGAACCCTCAGTTTGTGTTTGATATCGATAAGACGGATCACATGGACGCCTGTCTGTCTGTCATCGCTCAGGCTTTCATTGACGCCTGCTCTCTCTCTGACCTGCAGCTGGGCAAAGTAAGAACACACACACACTTCTTAACCATTACTATGTGTGTCTATTTGGCTGAAAGAATATAAACACGTTTCTGTCCATATATGGAAATGGCAGCTTTCATCACAGGAGCATCTCTTCGTACGACATCAAAAGAGAAAAGTCATGTGAGCTCTTTAAATGAGCGGTTTGAGGGAGTGAGGGAATGACCTTTGTGGTCACATTATCTCATACTGCAGTGGTCTGCCATTGATGTCTAAAGGGGTAGTCACCTTTGCAAGCAAAAACAGGTCCATTGTCTATCGTCATGTATGAAGCACAGCTCACACAGAAGTCACTTTCAAACCAAGCAGGCTTCTGGTGGTCAACGCTGCAAATTCATGTGATCAACTTGAAAATAAGTAAAACCTGCACTCCCAATCACACAGATTCCTATTGGAATGGCTGGATATCATATGCACATTTCACAGAGCAATGTGAGCGCATTTTAAGGATTAAACCAGACAGGAAGTAGAGAGGAGAAATGTAGAGTACAGGTCACATATATTTTCAGCTCAACCAGTCATCAGTTCAAACCAGTGTTCATTTGGCAAGAATTAATAGAGTCTGAACCAATAAAAGATTGCAGCAGGTTTGATTTGTATATGTTTGCTGATAGTTAAGCATACATCTGACTGAATCAATCCCTGACTGATTTTAAAAGAGTCTTGATCATTAATGACACATTATAATCTCTATGATCACAATCAAAATCAGTGGAGCAAATCATGCAGCGTCGTACACATTCTGCATCTAATCGCTTGCTTGCTTTATTACAGGATTCTCCCACCAATAAGCTGCTGTATGCCAAAGAGATCCCGGAGTATAAGAAGAGGGTGCAGTGTTACTACAAACAGATTCAAGAGATGGCGCCGCTGAGCGAGCAGGAAATGAACGCTCACCTGGCCGAGGAGTCGCGGGTGAGCCAAGTGCACACTTCTGATCATGCTGCCTCGTTTTCTACACAGGCATCTGAGCTGTGAAACAGAGACCAGTTCATTTCACAATACACATTGTTTCAAAGTAGCTTTGCAGAAAGTCATGATGTTAAAGTTTATAATATCTTAATATCTTCATGCCTTCTAGTCACATTTAGCAGATTTGAGCAGGACGATTATATAGTTATATTATGAGATGATATATAAACAATCACGCAGTTGAGATTCGCATATATCACTTTACGTGAGTGTACTGTATGCAAGATTGGATATACTTAGAGCAGCTGTATATGTTAATAATTATTCCTTCTAATCACCTGCATTATACATTTGAAATATGCCAGAATACAGAAATATCAAGTACATATGAAATATATACGTTTGTATACTTACAAAGAATTTCTGAATGGTTTTTGCCGCAGAGATACAGGAATGAGTTCAACACTAACCTGGCCGTAATGGAAGTCTACAAGTATGCCAAAAGATATCGCAATCAAGTGAGTCGTTCCTCCTGCTGTCTGTCTTCACACCTGCGGTGGTGTAACTGTCCTGAGCGTGTGTGAGCGTGCCGGCAGCAGGATGCAGATGCCCCGGGCCGATGTGAAGTTCCATTCTTGAGCCGTGATTGAGTTCATTTCTGCTGACAGCTGTGCTCTGAATAGGGCTCATTTTACATGCGCAATCGTGTGGGGGTTTGCAAAACAATGCTGATTATCGTGAATGTGCAGTGCACTACAGGAGCTTGAAGGAGCCGGCTTGTGTTTGGATTCTCTCTTTTTCTTGTCGGTCAGAGAACTGATTTTTTGTAGCATTTCCAACTTAAATACATTTAGTTTTGCAGTCTGAACAGATAACACTGCATGTGCTCATTTCAAACTTAAAGGTGAAGTTTGCCGTTCCCGAGTTCGATTCCCGTCTCGAGGTCTTTTGCCGAATCCGCTCCCCTCTCCTCCCAATGCTTTCCTGTCATCTCTCGACCGTCCTTTCCCAATAAAGGCATAAAAAGACCATAAATATATAACAAATAAATAAAGCATATTTTCAAACAACCTTTGCCCCTTACACTCATCACACTTTTGTGTTTACTCTTATCCTTAAAATATCTATTTTACGTGGGGCTTGACAGTAAAAAGCTAAAAAAAAATGTGTGGGATAAGCTTGAGTTTAGCTTGCCTGTTAAGAAGAACCTCTGCAAGTTTGTCATCTCGATTGAATCCCAAACTTACCATTAAATTCCTCCCTTTTGTAAATGCACTGCCAGTGCCAGTCTGTCTCTGCGTATTTTGGCAATTTTAAAATTTTGACTTTTACTTCTGTGCACCGAATCTGAATTTCTTTTCCCATGCAATGCATCAGCCATGTTCCCACACCGGCTAAATACTCTCTGGCTCAGCCTACTACAGCAGCCACACGCCAAACTCAACATTCTACTGTACTGTAACCATACCACAAACTCAGCCTACTACAGTAGCCACACCCCAAACTCAACATTCTACAGAAGCCACACCCAAAACTCAGCCTGCTACAGCAGCCACACCCCAAACTCAACATTCTACAGAAGCCACACCCCAATCACAGCCTGCTACAGTAGCTACACCCCAAACTCAGCCTGCTACAGTAGCCACACCCCAAACTCAACATTCTACTGTAGCTACAACCCAAACTCAGCCTACTACAGCAGCCACACCCCAAACTCAGCCTGCTACAATACCCACAACCCAAACTCAACATTCTACAGTAGCCACACCCCAAACCCAACATTCTACAGAAGCCACACCCCAAACTCAGCCTGCTACAGTAGCTACACCCCAAACTCAGCCTGCTACAGTAGCTACACTTCAAACTCAGCCTGCTACTGTAGCCACACCCCAAACTCAACATTCTACAAAAGCCACACCCCGAACTCAGCCTACTACAGTAGTCACACCCCAAACTCAACATTCTACAGAAGCCACACCCCAAACTCAGCCTGCTACAGTAGCCACACCCCAAACTCTTGCAATTGGTTGAGCTGGAAAGTGATTGACAGATCTGAGCAGACCGTTTTAAATGTGTTGGTGGTGCCTGGTGGCAATCTTTACACTTTTGGGGAAGATAAACCCATCAATGTCATGGGTTCAGTCAATGAACAATAAACTGGGTTAAGAGAATGTATTTTAGGATACAAATCTGCTAAACTTAAAGGGGTCCTATTATGCTCTTTTACAAAGTCCGGATTTTGTTTTGGGGGTCTGCTAGAACAGGCTCTCATACTAGGTTGTTCAAAAAACACTTTATTTTTCACATATTTTACATTATTACAACACCTCTCTCCCCAGTCTGGCATGAACGGCTCGAATAGTTCCTGTATCAAATGAAGGCCCGCCTTCTGAAATACGAAATGTGCTGTGATTGGTTAGCTGGGCCAGTGTGTGCTGTGATTGGTTAGCTGGGCCAGTGTGTGCTGTGATTGGTT
>NW_015636371.1:153978-178112 GCF_001515625.1 Sinocyclocheilus rhinocerous
ATTCTACAGAAGCCACACCCCCAAACTTAACATGTTACACAAGCCACACCCCAAACTCAGCCTTCTACAGTAACCACACAAAAACCCAGCCTGCTACAGTAACCACACACAAACTCAGCTTGCTACATGCCTTAGCCTGCCCATGAAATCAAACTGTTTCCTATATACAATGTGCACTGATTACAGCACGCTGAAAGGGACACAATTCTGCAGTGTTTTAGTACTTGACTTAAGCCCAAGTCCAAGACCATATTTTCAGGAGCATTTGACTTTGGCCTGGACTCGGACTTGAATGAGCTGGTCTCAACCAGTCTTAGAAAATATGGTCTTGGACTTGAGTCTGTACTCGAGTACTACAGCACTGCAGTTCTGAATGTTTAAGCTGCTGTATTTTAAAGCAAATAAACGGATAGAAATTGTTTTGTGATCTGTTTTTTCATCTAACTGATGTCAGAATACCTTTAAAAAAAGATTTCAAATAAACTAAGTATATATTGATGTGTGTGTTACTCAGGTGCTGAGCGCGCTGGACTCGAGCCCGACGGCTCGACGCACTCAGCTGCAGCACAAGTTTGAGCAGGTCATTGCGCTGGTGGAAGACAACATCTATGAATGCAGCAGTGAGGCCTGAGCCCACATTCATTCCCCTGACCACTGCCTCAAAGGACAGAAGCCCTGACGTCCATATCTGATCAAAACTGTCCCACATTTACTGAACCAATGAGGAGAATCAAGTGAAGTAGTGAGGGGGAAACGCCCATGTTTCACCGCTTGTTCTTGCTATGATGAGTTTATTGATTTTCTATTGCTATAGTATTCAGCTATTGACTTTGAATTAGGAGTTTGTTTAATTAATTGTGGACTCCAGGGTCCTGGGGCCCTGCAGTCATGTGACGCACTGACCCCATGCTTGGGGAGAGCCACTTATGCACTGGATTATACAAGACCTTCTCCATATAGCAATATTTATAGCTGTATGATGATTTCATAGTGTTATTTGAATAACGTTTCTGATGGGATATTTGTGCCTGCACTGTTCAACGGCAGTCCATTTTAATTCCACGATGCCTTGGACTACAAGTTACTATATGATTAACATATAATAGGCTTGAATGAGACTGTTGCATTTGTATTAATTATTATTATTTGAAGGGTTTGGGTCTTTCTTTGGGTCCAAACCAAAGTGTGTGCATCATTTTTGTAGATATTCTGCTGGAATTGTTTAATTTTTTTGGAGAAAGAGGGAAATTTTATCAATAAAGACAAACTTTACTAAAACATTGTGTAACAATTCCAGTTTTCTTTGTCATGTCTTTTAGTAAACATTTTTGGTTTTACGTGAACTTTTATTTCTGCTTTGCCCCTATATTTTGTAATCTGCAGACAATGTCATGTCTTTACGCATTTACATATTCAATCATAATTCTTCCACAGATGACATTTACATCTAAACGTTCAGAGAACTGTTTCGCTGGGTGTGTGGTGAATCTCCTGAGGTCTCGTCTGGCTCCAGCACTCAGTCTCATCAACATCAAACTTTATAAAGAAACAGCACATGGACTCAGAACTTAAGCCTACAAAAGGTTAACCGGTCAAAATCAGAACATGACTTTACAAGATCATAACTGATCATAGCTAAATACTCATCTAACAGCTGGATTATCAGCCAAACTATTGGAACAGCTGTTGAGATAAATACATGGGAATGCCATCAAGTTACTAAACACATTGCAAGTATTTTGCATGTAAATACACAATCACATGCAGCACAAACATGCAGCAGTATTATAGAGATCTGATTGGCCAGTTTTTACAAAACGTGTAAGATTCCAGGGCAGAAATAAGTGAAGTAGTAGATGTAGTTGCAGACGGGATGATGTGGAGTGACATATGTGTCCTGTACGAGGCTGCTGAGAGCATTTGTCCAGCTGTGGTCAGGCGGGAGCCACCTGACTGGATGAGACCACCGAGGACTGAGTCTTACTGGAGGCCGTCATGCTGGTCTCCTCCTCACCAAACGGGTTCTTTCCACAGCAGACCGTAGTGAGCATGCAGTTCCTGAACTGGACCAATGTAAACACATCCAGGATTATGGCAAACAAACTTTCACGAGACACTCATCATGAAGTAGTTAACATGTCACGTTGGTTAAATGCCTGACGTGAGCAGAGCTCATTGCTTTTATATATATATACAGCAGATTTCAGCTGCCTGTTGTAGCTACTCTGTCAATTAAAATTGTAAATAATGAAGCTACAGCTTATGAAGTTGAACCGTTCTGTGTATTAGCCATTAGCCTGCAAGCTTATTAGACGTTATGAGGTTTGATCATTTGGTAAGAACATGCATTTCAAATGGTGAGATCCACACTACAACTTGTGACAGCCACAGCTGTAATTTTTCATCAATTAGATTTAAATAAACTATATCAGTTAAGCCTGTTACTGTTAGTATGCTGAAACTGTGACAGGCATGTAGATTGTAATTTGGTGGATAGCACTGTGGTGTCTGCTCTTCTTCTCTTCAGTGTTTTTCATAATGCACAGCTGTCTAACCGTTTGAGATGTTTGAGCTCCTCCATAATGTTTTAAAACAGATTATAAAATAGTTAATGCAGCTCCGCGAATTTGATGATCTGAGCAGTATTTCACGGTGATATACAGCCACGTGACTTCCTGTATGAGTGAGTCATTGAATTATTCACTCAACCATTTATTCAAAAACACTGATTCATTCAGGAATGAATGAAAGAGCACTTCTGTGTGTTCCTGCCGTGTCTTTCTTTAGAACTGTTTTTACATTTACGTAATATTGTAGTAGTATACTTAGTACGTAGTACATGATTTAGAACTGTCTCACCTGTCTGTTGAGAATGATGTAGATGACAGGGTTGTAAAGCGCTGCACTCTTAGCAAAGAAAGCAGGTATCGTCATGACTACAGGACCAAACTCCGCCCCCTGATTACCAAAGATGTACCAGGCCACGCTGGCATACGGCACCCAGCACACTAAGAACGAGATCACCATGACAACCACCATACGTGTCACTTCCCGTTCGGCCCTCTGGGTCGTCTCTGATTCCTGCTGCTGAGCAGCGGCCTAACGACAGAAAACAAATGACAGAAAATAATGATCTATGTGGTGTTTGTGGTCCTGGATGCTGATTGGTCCAGTGGTCCAGCTGTGTCAACAATAAACGATATGGTTATGATGTGAAACACCTGCTCATCACTGCACAACACCAATACAGGTCAACTATTAACCTCACGTCAGGAAGTAGATCTCGTGTCCTTTGTGTAGTAACTGCTTTAAAAAAGCACTCTAAGTCTGTGCTTGTTTGTTACATATGAATCGTTCATTTAAAGTGATAGTTCACCCAAAAAGGAAAATTATGCATTTTTTGTCCATACAATGTAAGTCAGTGCTAACCAAAACTGTTTGGTAACCAACAGTCTTCAAAATATCTTCTGTGTTCTACAGAACAAAGAAATACATGTTTGTGTGTGTCTTACCGCACGGACAGTGCAGAGAAGGCGACTGTAGCAGAAGAAGATGATGAGCAGTGGGATGGAGAAGTGCAGGATGAACATGTAGATGACAAACGAGGTGTTGTTGATCTCAGGTTTGGGAGTGTAGTAATCTATTCCACAGGAGCACTGCATTCCCTCTGGAATATACCTGCACACAGTCACATGACCAACAAACCTCCAGTCAGGACCTCAGTATGTTCATTAGCGCACTGTCCCAGCTTCACATTTCACTGTTGTGGGGAATTTAGTTGACAAACGAATGGATAAAGCTCTGTCTTTTGTGGAAGACTGTGATGGAGTACCTGGACCAGCCCAGCAGGGGCGGCACACAGCAGGTGAGGGCCATGATCCAGGTGAAGCCCACTCCCACGATGGCGTGCTTCTCTCCGAAACGAAACGTTGTCATTGGCTTACACACCACAATATAACGCTCGACAGCCAAAACCACCAGAGACCACAGCGCGATCTCACCTGACAAACATAGAGAAGCCATCGATCACTTCAGCTCCAAACTTATAGTCTCCTCCTAGTCCACGTTAGAGATGAGAGATAGGATAGTTTATTTCAGAATCCTCAATGGTTCTGGTTTCAGTGTTTTGTTGTAGCGATAAACCTGTTGCAGTCAGAATGCAGAATTACTATAAACTGATGTGTATCACTGTCATAATATAAAATGACACAAATCATGGTTTAAGACAGAGGTCTTCAATCCTGCTCCTGCTCCCAGGGACCAATCTTCCTGCAGAGTTCAGCTCCAACCCTAATCAAACACACCTGAATCAGCTAATCAAACTTTTCAGGATCACTTGAAAATACTCAAGCAGGTGTGCTGAAGCAGGTTGGAAATAAACTTTGCAGGACGGTGAGTCCCCAGGAGCAGGGTTGAAGACCTATGGTATAAGATGTTGGTCATATCGCTCAAACCCAAACAGTTCTACTGAGAACTTGATTGAACGCCTTAATACTCAATCTGTATGATAGAGTTACCTAGCATTCAGAACCAAGGTGACAGTGGAAAAAAAAACCTCCATGTTATGTTGGATAATGGAGTAAGAAACCTGTCTGAGAAGACGTTATGGAGAATGCCTCCAGCATGACCGTGTCTGAAGCATGTGTTTAAAAGCGACAATGCCATTGGACGATGACAGTCTGTGACTTCACTACTGGTGTGACCACCAGTATAAGAGGATGCCTGTAGTGTTCATTATCAATTTCTTTGTCTTCAGGATCCGTTTGTTTGTGTATGTGTGAAGGTGACAACTGTGGAGAAAGACCCAACCCAGCTTTTCAGGAAGTGTGTGCCTCTGTATCAGCAATACTGACACCTGAGGACACACACAACTTGTGCGTTAAGTACTTGGGTGAGGAGCATGCACATTCTGGCCTTGAGGGGGCTGAATGCACTCTTTGTGAGACACTATTTGTGTTGTATTCATAAGTCTGACTGAAAGAGACGGGTAAGAAAGTTTTACTTCTTTGTTCTCATCTGAGGGATAGTAGTTAGCGTTTGCACAGTGTGTTCGGCTATTGAGGGAGTTGAAGGCACTCACACTGGTGACTGTTCACATGCACACCGCGGTTCGGTCCCGCATTCATCAAAGCAAAATAAGTAGCGGCAGACAGTCTGGCGGGATTTCTTTTCCTTTCAGACCCCATCTATTACTCCCATTTTAATGGTTTAAAATGTGAGCCCTAATTCTGAGGAATTAGATGCAGTGCTTGAAACTGTAGGTGCAAGAACAATCCTAGTCATGCACAAGTTAAGGATGTCACCAACTAAGATGGCGTCCCTCCTCATATTTTATCAGGCTAGTCGACTCTTCGAGGTTGAGCTGCCTCCCCCCAGATGTTGGGGTCTATTAGGCAGGTGGCTCCCTTTCTCGCCAAGTCTAGACAGTGACATCAAGTGTGAGTGGCTCCCTTTGAGCCTCCTTGTTAAGACCGTTAAGTCCTTTTTTGTCTCAGCATGGCATAGTGGGCATTTGTTCCCCGTAGCGTCTTCTCAGAAGCAGTGCGAGTTCTACTTGAAAGGGAACGTCTCGGGTTACGCATGTAATCATGGTTCCCTGAGAGGGGAACGAGACACTGCGTCTCATTGCCATGCCTAAGGCTTGCCTGTTTACGTCTCCTTCAGACAAAGAAGTTGATGGCATGTACTACATGCGTCCTCTTATACTGGCGGTCACAATGATTTTAAAATCAGCATATGTTAAAGACAGTACAGCAATTACTACCTCGATGTATAATTCGTTTTTGCATTATAGTAATGAGACTAGAGAGTGAAATGTGGTCAGTGGTCTTGATAATATTATCACAATGTAAATTCTAAAAGAAATATATATATATACATATTAAACATTTTAAGGAATCTAACTATACGTTTGACTGTAATACATTAAAACACATATTATAGATATGAGAATAGTGAGAATTACAATAAATAAATAAAACAACTTAAAGATAAAACATTAAGATTTGCATGAAAAATGTGGAACAAAATTTCATGAAGACAAAATAGCTCCATTTTTATGTGAAATGTGATCCTGACATATACAGTATTTATGAGAATCACCCAAATTTGACACCAGTCTTTATTACCACAGCAATACCCACACTGTGCTTCTGATTGCTATCTGATGAATCTCTCAGGAGTGTTTGTCTGCAGAGATGAAGCACTCACCGCCCAGCGTGGCGAAGAAGCCTTCGATGTTGCAGCCGGTGACCCCCAGGACGAAGTATCCGTGCAGGGAGGTGTAGAGGGTGACGGTGAAGCCTCCCACCACCATGAACAGGTCGGCCACGGCCAGATTGAGCAGGATGTAGTTGAGGGGCGTGCGCAGCTTCTTGTGCTGCACGGTGATGTAGAGCGTGAGGAAGTTGACGGGGAATGCAGTGATGATGAGGAAGAGCATGTACGCCGCCAGGAGCGAGTACTTCCACGGCTCTGCCAGGTAGTACTGCGGCTCCTCAAACGGGCTGCGCACCAAACCCGTCCTGTTGGACATGGGCACGTAGAAGTTCGGACCTTCCGTTCCATTCATGTTTGGTTCACTGCTCAGGGGTCACAATGGAGAAAGTAGACAGACGGGAAAATGAGAGTGAACCTTCTTCTCAGCAGAAAGCGACTGAAGTCCCTGAGAGCGAGATCTGCTCCGCGGGACGCGAGCGCCTCTCTTATATGCCCCCCATGTGCCCAGATTAAGCGCAGATGAGAGATTACAGTGAGGTGCTGCAATTTGGAGGAATGGGGTTACAGGCAGATTGGGGTCAGAGAGGCCTGATAATCCACAAGGTTAAACGGCCGTAAGACAACAGCAACAGCCCCCATTACTTTAAATAAATGAGTATGTCTCTATAAGGGGCAATTCACAAACTCCAACAAAAACCACAAGCGCAGTCATTGGGTTTTATTGGGTCCATGTTTTGTTTCCCAACATTTGAAATCCAACTGCGTGTTTGTTGTTTCATGGGTCTTTATCCACTACTAGACCTCAGAAAGCTGCTCTGGTGAAGCCCAGCCACACACGCTTCAACTTTATAACACATGATTACTTACACAATGACAAAAACAATGAGTACCGCTGAAATAATGCTGCATGGACATAAGCAGGGTGGGACTGAGAGTTCATTTATTAACCGTCAAACAGGAATGAATCAGAGCGAGAACAAGCTGTTAAAACTGCACTGCTAATTCCTGCTCATGTTTGTGCTGTTGGTTTCCCACTGATGATGGAGGAAACTGGCTCTTGTTAGTTAAATTGACATTATTAAAGACTAACATGATGGAAAATGACATTGAGGACAGAAAAAAAACTGAAGTGATTCTGCAATCAAACAATATTCCAAAGAAAACATTACAAACAATAATTTCTTAATTATTTAATGGTGACATGGCAAAAATATTTCCTCGCTCAGAACGCACTCAGAAGTAGTGAAATTATACAAAACATACTCGTATAGTTCACTTAATTGTAAAAACTAGTATGATTTCCATCTTTTAAAAATAATAAATGAAGACACTGATCATGGGCACATTGTCTGAGTGCTGCAGAGACGTGCAGTGAATTAGAGACACTGAAACGACCAACAACACAATAACATGCAGATGACACTTCACTGTGTGCTTTTGGGCCTTTTCCTTCTCATTCTTATTTGTGTGTAAATGTATGTCTGTATTTTCATGTTACCAACGTGTTTACAATGTTATTTTTATTCTTTTTTTGTCATGCCAATAAAGCCATTTGAATCTGAATGTCTGTGTGAGATGGACTAGCCATTCGTCCAGACGCTTGGGCTGAGCCACTTTACAGAGGGCAAGCAGTGTGGAGGATGGATGGATGGATGGATGATGGGAATATGAAAATGAGAAACTGGTATTGAGAGTGATGGTCATTACTGTATGTGGAGACTCTGTGGTGCTTACGGTTCACATCAGTTACAACGTTTTTTGTCGATGTTTCTAGCATCTCACCAGCTGTGATGTGCTGATGTTCTCATGCAACACCTGAGCTTTACAGCAGCCAGCTTTACAGGCAAAAACCACTCACACATTCTACATGAAGCAATCAATGCAAACACTTCAGCTCTACTGATAAGAAAACATTACAACAATACATATTAGAGACATTAATATTACTCTTTAGTTAAATTGCCAGAATTCAAGCAAACATGTTGAAGTGGACAGAGCTGTGTGTGTGTGTGTGTGCATATGTGTGTATGTGTGTGTGTGTGTGAGTGTGAGTGTGTGTGTGGGTGTGTGTGGGTGTGTGAGTGTGAGTGTGAGTGTGGCCTGATAATCCACAAGGTTAAACGGCCGTAAGACAACAGCAACAGCCCCCATTACTTTAAATAAATGAGTATGTCTCTATAAGGGGCAATTCACAAACTCCAACAAAAACCACAAGCGCAGTCATTGGGTTTTATTGGGTCCATGTTTTGTTTCCCAACATTTGAAATCCAACTGCGTGTTTGTTGTTTCATGGGTCTTTATCCACTACTAGACCTCAGAAAGCTGCTCTGGTGAAGCCCAGCCACACACGCTTCAACTTTATAACACATGATTACTTACACAATGACAAAAACAATGAGTACCGCTGAAATAATGCTGCATGGACATAAGCAGGGTGGGACTGAGAGTTCATTTATTAACCGTCAAACAGGAATGAATCAGAGCGAGAACAAGCTGTTAAAACTGCACTGCTAATTCCTGCTCATGTTTGTGCTGTTGGTTTCCCACTGATGATGGAGGAAACTGGCTCTTGTTAGTTAAATTGACATTATTAAAGACTAACATGATGGAAAATGACATTGAGGACAGAAAAAAAACTGAAGTGATTCTGCAATCAAACAATATTCCAAAGAAAACATTACAAACAATAATTTCTTAATTATTTAATGGTGACATGGCAAAAATATTTCCTCGCTCAGAACGCACTCAGAAGTAGTGAAATTATACAAAACATACTCGTATAGTTCACTTAATTGTAAAAACTAGTATGATTTCCATCTTTTAAAAATAATAAATGAAGACACTGATCATGGGCACATTGTCTGAGTGCTGCAGAGACGTGCAGTGAATTAGAGACACTGAAACGACCAACAACACAATAACATGCAGATGACACTTCACTGTGTGCTTTTGGGCCTTTTCCTTCTCATTCTTATTTGTGTGTAAATGTATGTCTGTATTTTCATGTTACCAACGTGTTTACAATGTTATTTTTATTCTTTTTTTGTCATGCCAATAAAGCCATTTGAATCTGAATGTCTGTGTGAGATGGACTAGCCATTCGTCCAGACGCTTGGGCTGAGCCACTTTACAGAGGGCAAGCAGTGTGGAGGATGGATGGATGGATGGATGATGGGAATATGAAAATGAGAAACTGGTATTGAGAGTGATGGTCATTACTGTATGTGGAGACTCTGTGGTGCTTACGGTTCACATCAGTTACAACGTTTTTTGTCGATGTTTCTAGCATCTCACCAGCTGTGATGTGCTGATGTTCTCATGCAACACCTGAGCTTTACAGCAGCCAGCTTTACAGGCAAAAACCACTCACACATTCTACATGAAGCAATCAATGCAAACACTTCAGCTCTACTGATAAGAAAACATTACAACAATACATATTAGAGACATTAATATTACTCTTTAGTTAAATTGCCTGAATCCAAGCAAACATGTTGAAGTGGACAGAGCTGTGTGTGTGTGTGTGTGTGTGTGAGTGTGATAAGGCGTATGTATGTCTTCACATGTACAAATGCTGTAATCAGCTTCGCCGGCTGATCCGGCTGATCCTATCAGAGCGCTGTGCTGAGCTGGCATTTACTGATGCGTTTCTAGCCGCTCAATCATGATCAAACCTCAGTCCTACTGACACACAGGTGAAGTGATGGTCTGGAGGCTAATCCACGCATACTGCTGTGCTAGCTGGGCTTGTCGATGGGTCTGCGGCAGTATGGATAGCAGTTGTGCTGAAGAATCAGCAGCTCGTAGTCCTCACTGTGAAACATCTGTGAAAACACCACAACACAATACATTCAAACATCAGAACAGAGGGCCGAGTGCGTGATCGAGCGTGTGTGTACCTGGAAGCAGGAAGGGCACATGGTGATGCTGACGTCTGGCAGCAGAGAGCGGTAGTACTGCCAGCTGAGCGGTCTGGGCCAGTGCTTGATCAGAACATCTCATCTGGACATGCACCTTAGCACGGCACGATTCACCAGCACCGGCACGAACGCACGGCCACCCTGCTGTAAACACCAGCACAGCACACTCACACACTCATCTCACACAGCACTTCAGTGACCAGGAACCCTCTCACCTCAAAGCTGAGTTTGGCTGTGAACGGGTCGTCCTCTGAGTCTTCAATCCCATCATCCAACCTCAGACACTGCGATTCTGACACACTCACACACAGACACAGACCCAGACTCACACTCACACTCACACTCACACACACAGACACACACACACACACACACACACACACACAGAGTTAAGCACACTGTTCCTACTGTATGTCCTCTGCCTGCTCTGTTTGATTTCTGTGATCAGCAGGTTGTAGATCTCTAAACAAATGCACACTTTCACTAATATCTAACATCACATTTTTGAATGTGCCTCGATCTAGACAACACAGCTTTCCAGCAAAGGCTTTCTGTGATGTTTTTGAACTCCTTTAAAGGCCAATATTCAGATTCACATTAAAATGTATTAAATTGTGATTGTGTGATTTGTATGTTGGACATCGACTGGACTTGCTTTTCTTTATCCATTCGTCAGTCAAGTCCAAATGGTCACTGAACAGTTCTTCAAACAGAACGAACTGATAACCTTGCATCAGAATTAGTCTACAATCTCCACAATACTTCCTCTGGCTCTTCTGCGTATGAATGGGAATGTAGTGTGAATGTGACTGAGACGTTATCGCCGCGGCTCATCTCCTGCCAGCTGCTGCTCGTCTGCACACGAAGCACTTCCAGGTCAATGAGAGACATGGCCTCCTCGTCTGAGATATCGTCCTCCAGATAGGACTCCACCAGCGGCAGAACCTCTGAACACAGAATCATAATAATCCGTTACATATATATAGGGCATTTCTGTTACATGGAAGGGGAATCACCTGGATGATGCGACGGCAGCCATAGTGCGCCAGAACGCCCACCACACACCAGCTTATTACTGGAGAGGACACAGAGTGATGAAGCCAATCAGTGTATGGGGATTGTTAGGAGGCCAGGATGATGGACAGAGGCCAATGGGTGAATTTGGCCAGGATGCCAGTGTTACACCCCTACTCTTTTTCAAAGGGCATCATTGGATTTTTAATGACCACAGAGAGTCAGGACCTCGGTTTAACGTCTCATCCGAAGGACGGTGCATTTTGACAGCATAGTATCCCCATCACTATACTGGGACGCTAGGACCCACCCAGAGCACAGGGTGAGTGCCCCCTGCTGGCTAACAGCAGCAGCCTAGTTTTCTCCCATCCAGGTACTGACCAGACTCAACCCTGCTTAGCTTCAGTGGGTGACCAGTCTTGGGCTGCAGGGTGATATGGCTGCCAATGAAACACACCATGAAACATACGTTCACACAGCGATGGGAAGCACATGTGAACTCAAACACTTATTGGTTGAAATTTATGAGGCATTACCGGAGTACCATGTCAATGATACATGAGTTTCATGCAAATATGCAAAACCAATGCCAAGATACTGGCTCACTGTCTTCATTCTCCAGAAACCATACTACTGTTTGTGGCTTATGTATCATACAACACAGTTCTTCAGTTTCTGAGTCTGAAGATGATCTCACCCATTTTTGGTAAAGATTTGACCAACACTGTGGTGAGGTTTGCAAAAAAGATACACAAATAAAAGAAAAGTGTAAAGAAAAGATATGAAGAAAACCTTTCTGCATGAAATATAGACAGAATAACTGTAAGCAGAGTTATTTAAAAGTTCATATGATTTTTGGCCATTTCATTAGGTTCGAACCAATTCATCGAACCAACAATATTTCAATCTGCTTCACATTTTACGCAAATACACTATATGGACAAAAGTATTGAGACACACTATTTCAGGTGTTTCAATCAGAACCGTTGCCACGAGTGTAAAATCAAGCACTAGCCATGCAGACTTTACAAACGTTTGTGAAAACAATGGCCCTGCTGATTCCAGAGCTGAAGAGCTCTAAACTTCCACTGCCATTAATATCAGCAGAGAAACGAAAGCACACCGACACTGGACTCTGGAGCAGTGGAAACCTGCTCTGTGGAGCGACCAATCACACAGTCTGACGGGGCGATTCTGGGTCTGATGGACGCCAAGAGAACGTTACCCTGGGGGAACAGCCTTTTCTATTCCAGCATGACCGAGCCTCAGTGCACTGAAGTCCATAAAGACATTGGACTGGTTGGATGAGTCTGTCGTGGAAGAACTCGACTGGCCCGCAGACCTCAATTACATCCAACACCTTTGGGATGAACTCTAACGGAGATTGTGAACAAGGCCTTCTCGTCCAACATCAGTGCCTGACCTCACAAATGCTCTACTGGATAAACGGACAAAAATTCCCCCAGAAACACTCCAAAATCTTGTGGAAAGCCTCCCCAGAAGAGTGGAAGCTGTTATAGCTGCAAAGGGGAACCATCTCCATATTAATGTCTATGTATTTAGAATGCAATGTCATTAAAGTCCCTGCTGATGTAATGGACAGGAGTCCCTGTAGTTTTGTCCAGATAGAGCACATCAACATGCTGCAAAGATACTTCACCACTTCAGGATCGACATCCTCGGCCTGATTTGTTGATGCATTACATGGTAATGGTATTGAGTGCCAAAAAGCTTTACCTAAATGTTAATCTGCATGGGCTGAAGATGATCTGAAAAAGCTGTAGAATGAATCTGAAAGAAACCAGCAGGTGTGTAGAACATGACATTTGAACACACCCTGAAAGCTAGAATACCCTACGCCATTGTTGCACCGATTTTTCCCAGATTTTACAGTCTGGAGAATTCGGCGAACGTTGCCAAAGTTCAGAGCCAGTCTGCAGATTAGAGTTGACAGATTTCAAAGAAAATCGTGTAGTGTATGATGGTCACAGACTCTGATTTTTTTAGCTTCAGACTTTGATTCCATCCAGTCGGAGGAGATCACACGTTTGATATTTTGAGCCGATTTTAGAATACATGTTGTTTTCATTTGTCATGCGTCTCCTAGCAACAAGGCGCATGTTTCAGCATGAGTTTATTGTGATCTGAACGACTTTAAAGTCTGGTAGTGTGTGATCCTCAGTCATTCAGTGTATGATGGCCAGTTTTTCCCTGGGATGCAAACTCATCATGGGTGAAAAATAAAACCCTACATTTTTTAAACACTTATACTAATTTAAAGCCTTTATTATTATTTTGTAACTCTGCCAAAATTCACGTTAAATGTTCACTTTCATTCATAAAGAAGACAGGGGGAAAAAATTGTATCCTGGTGGAAAACAAAGACTTAAGATGAAAATGACATAAAATTACCATTATATCCAGTAGATGGCAGCAGAGGATCACCCAGTAGCTCAGTTGCCATTTCAGCTCCCTAGTTGTTGCTGCTGTAGTTTTGTTACTCGGAATTTACTCTGCATCACTTAAAGCACAGCTCTGGTTTGACATCGGCTTGTCAGATAATTTGTTCTGTCCATTGCTAGAGTTATCGCCATCAATCGCGGATCAATTTGGAGGATTCACTCGCGTTTGGCGTGAAAGTTCCTAAACTGAAGCTGTAGAACTAATAGAACGTGATGACACAGAAGAACTCACCCACAATATCCACATTGACCGCCACAAATATCCACCGCCCCTGGCCATCAGCTCCCGCGCTCACACACACGAGCGCGACTTTAGCACTAGATTTAGCAACTTTCAGACCCTTTTAGCAGCTTTTTCCATAGAATATTGATATTGAATATACCTAGCGACTTTTTTGGATAAACCTTAGCTATGGTTCAGTTGGAAGATTTCTCCAGTGCTGTCCCGTGAACGCGAGGTCTGACTTTCCCGGAGAAGTGTCGCCTCTCTCGGCGTCTGTTCTGTGCAGTGAGCGGCAGAGAAGCAGCGCATTCAGTTGGCCGCACCGCAGCCGACTCGTCAATAAATGAGTAAAAAAACAGCGTTTCCTAGCACCTGTCGCTTACTGATTGTTTAGAATTATAAATATGAGCGTAGTTCGTCTGTTAATATCACATGCACTTTTTTGTTTGTTGTTGTTTTTAGTTTGTTACTCAGACGCAGACAGTGCGCTGCATGAGACAAAAAAAGCAGTTCAATTTCAGGCTGCAGCAAAGTCAGATTGTGCAGAGGACTCAACTGGTTCATGTGGTCTTGACACACACACACACACACACACACACAAACACACACACACTTATGTTGGGTTTACATGTTTTATGGGTTCATTCCATAGACATAATGGTTTTTCTACTGTACAAACTGTGTTTTCTATCCTCTTACTCTAACCCTACACCTCACACAAAACTGCACGTATTTTTACATTCTCAAAACACTTCATTCTGTGTGATTTATAAGCTTGTTTCCTCATGGGGACCAAAAAATGGTATTACTATCCTTGTGGGGATGTTTGGTCCTCATAACATAGTGAATACCAGTACCACACATTAAACACACACATGTCAGTCATCATGATCTGATCAAAACCACCTAAATTCACTCATATGGCAAAAAATAAATAAATAAATAAATGAAATTAAATGTTTTATATATATATATATATTAGGGGTGTGACGGTTCACAAAATTCACGGTTCGATACAACACATTGGTGTCACGGTTCAGTACGTTTTCGTTTTAAAAGACATGTTTTTAACATTTTAATCGAGGAGTAAATAGCCTAATGTTTTGTTATCTTCGTCAGTTATGCGGTAGCTAATATTGCTGGGTAAATTAATTGTAATTTTAATTTAATAATAAAAGTAACTTCATAATAATAATAATAATAGTCTTAATAAAAATAAGAATGTAACATGCCTACATTGATTGGAAATGCCAAATCCTCTTAATATTGCCAATAATTGTTTATTTTGACAATATCTCTGATGTCGTCGATACAAGATCATCGTCTTTCGACGCACCCCAGCAAGAGGAGGTTATCGCGGGGCAGACAGCACATTGCCTGTTACGTCGTTTGGGCTGCCTTGTTGAGCGCAGTGGTACTGAGAACATTATATTTCACACACTTAAAGTTCTTTTAGTTTCCATATGTAATAGAATTAGTCCAACGAATCTTTCGGTTTGTAATGCGTACCGAACCGAAAGCCTCGTACCGAATGGTATAGGGCAGTTAGGACAAGGGCCCGGCTAGGGAGAGGGGGCCCGGGATGTGATTTTTACTGAGGAGGACACCCCCACTCTGCAGAACACGATCACGGAGGAGCCCAGAGTCAATATGCTGTTCAGCGGGCCAGAAACCATAGCGGCGCCCCTGTATATTAAAAAAAAAAAAAAAAAAGTGCCACGACTGCCCCTATATATACATACATTTATTTATTCCTTTATTTAAAGGAGGGGTCTAATGCTCTTTCATGCATTCTGAGTCATTTACACTGTTAAAGAGTTTGATTCTCATGCTAAACATGGCAAAAGTTTAAAAATCGAGTTGGATGTCTAACGGAGTATTTCTGTGCCAAATACACTCATTCAGGGTTCAGATAAGTTTGGGAAAGATTTTTTCGAGTGTGGCCCTGTATAACTGGCAGGCTCTTCTCCCGGAAGAGCAAACACATCAACCAGAGCAAGAGCGAGAGACACCCATCAATGTGCTTCATTCGGCAGCGCTGCACAGAACAATGTCTCCAAAGAAGAGTGTTTTTGGATGTGAGGGAAAGAGAATCTTCTTCAGTTTCCCAAAGAGCCAAGCGTTAATGGAGTTTCTTTTGTGTCTTTTTTATTCAATCAAACATACTGTGTCTGACTGAATATATTTTGCCAATATCTCACCTTAGATAATACTTCCAATATCTCCCTTACTGTCCGTAGAGTACACAAATATTTTCATGAAAAATTATTATAATTCACCAAAAGTTTTTTTTTTCATGTTACAAAGGTTGTAGTATGTTTGTAGCTACAGGACTGACTTACTACAGGTGAGATTTGACCAATAACTCCCTTACTGTACGTACAGTACACAAATACTTGAAGAGAAATGAATTAAAATTGTTTGTCTTTTATAAATCTGATAAAACTAAAGACTCTTTGGAGATCTGAAGGATGCAGTACTGTTCTATAGGTACTCAGGATTAACATGAGAATATGAAACACTAGTACCTCATATAAAAAATATAAAAAAACTTGTCTGTAACATGTGTGATATAACACATAAATGTAGGCTACTGTAAGACTGGAAATATGTGTTATATGTTCACACGTGTTACAGACAACGTTTTTTTTAAATATGAGATATTCAGTGTTATTTTAGTATCACTGAGATCCTATTCATATTTAGAATTGTATATTTTTTGCTTTCATGTTAATGCAAATTTTTTTAGTAATTTTCTTGTTTTTGTCATTTTCTTTAGTTTTTATTGTTTATTTAAGTGTTATAGTTTTATCATTTGTTTCAGTTTTAGTTTTAATTATTTCAGTGCATCACATTAAAATGAAAACTAAATAAAAATGAGAAATTATGCTTAATTAAAGGGTTAATTCACCAAAAAATGAAAATTAGCCCAAAAATTACTCACCCTCAAGTCATCCCAGGTGTATATGACTTTCTTCTTTCAGACGAATCCAGTCTGAGTTATATTAAAGGGGTCATATGATGCTGCTAAAAAGAACATTATTTTGTGTATTTGGTGTAATGAAATGTGTTTATGCGGTTTAAAGTTAAAAAAACACATTATTTTCCACATACTGTACATTATTGTTTCTCCTCTATGCCCCGCCTTTTTGAAACGCGTCGATTTTTACAAAGCTCATCGATCTGAAAAAGCGAGGTGTGCTCTGACTATCCAGTGCGTTGTGATTGGGCGAATTCCTCAAGCGTGTGACGGAAATGTTACGCCCCTCACCATACTGTCGATGCCGTGTCCGGCCGGAGCGACGAGACAAAAACATTAAACGAGGCATTTGTTGCATCCAGTGATTTGTATAATCATGAGTATCGATAACATAATTACTGATTATAATGACTTATACTGTCTTTTTACACGTTGCGTTGCATTGCATCGCGCCGCGTAAACATAAAACCATGTCTGCATTTGTGATCAGAGAAATGACAAACAACAAGTGCTAACGTTAATCCACACTGCCCAAAACTCGCGTTTGAATCATCAGTAGCAAATGATAAAAGAAAACGTACTTACGTGAGTCAGAACTGCCGGCATTTTAGCCTCAAGCGTGAGACGGAAATGTTACGCCCCTCACATACTATTGATGCCGTGTTTGGTCGGAGCGACGAGACATAAACATTAAAACCCATTACAAAAAAGGCATTTGTTGCATCCAGTGGGGACATAATTACTGATTATAATGACTTATACTGTCTTGTTACGCGTTGCGTTGCATTGCGCCACGTAAACAGACACTTTTTTTTATTTTTATGGATGGGCGCTTTTTATTTCACTTCTTTTGGACTGAAGCAATGCAACACCCGCTGAGTGGCATTAAACAGCTTGAAAAATCAAAGACAATTTTTTATATAACTCAGACTCGATTTGTCTGAAAGAAGAAAGTCATATACACCTGGGATTACTTGAGGGGAGTAATTTTTGGGCTAATTTTCATTTTTGGGTGAACTAACCCTTTAAATGTAGGGTAGGCGATTTCTGAAAGGCTAGCGATAGCAAGCTAGCTTTGAAAGCAAGATCCCACCCTCCCTGTGTAATCACACTGCAAAGCCACGCCTCCAAAACACGAATGCACTTTTGATTGAACGAACATTTTATGGTCCTATGGCTTCGACAGACGATATACTTTAAAAGTTTTTATATTTTATTTTATTTCAAGTAACAATTAATTTATAGTTTTAGTTTACTATAATATAACCCTGATGTGAATGTTCTTGGATTGAAATATATGGAGCGACAAATTTATTTTTAAATGCTTATATATTATATTCTTTTTTTTTTTTTTTCAGAAATACTGTATACTAAATGGCCAAAAAATATATTGTGAGAAAATATATTGACGTATAAATCATAGGGATTTTACTGCCCTCACTGTGTACACATACATAGCTATGCAGCAAGCTTAACACTCCTCCAACAAAGACTTGAGACAACAACTGGATCCAAGTGCAATTTAATGGAAGCGGTGTAAAACTGCAAAAAACAACAATAGAAGCATAGATGAGCATAAGCAACTTCTAACGCATCCATTTTCAATGATAAATAGCACAGCATACATAGCAATAGCGTAAACAACATTACAGGGCACACATCTTACATTTCCTTTAGCATGCAAATGATCACACAAGTTTTAATATACATAATTATTGAAAGATTCTTAACAATAAATACCTAGATTAGGGCAGCATAGGGATAAATTCATCATTGTGTGGCATTCTCATCATAGTGTGCACATTAAGACTGGCCTGGACACCTAGGTCACTGTGCACTAGTTAGTGTGGATCCACACACAGCCTATGAATTGTGTGATGTGTGCAGATGCAGATCCGATACCAGAACTCGATTTCCAGCCGCGACGATGAGCTGAGAGCCGTCAGGTCTGAAGGCGAGATCATAGATGCTGAAAAACAGAGAGTGAGGGTTATGAGTGAATGAAACACGGAATGTTTCCTCCAGAATCCTGAAGTCAAACTAAAGAGAACCACCGTGCCTCACATTAATGCCACCTGTGATGTTTGAGTGTTGTGTTATGAAGGAAACAGGCAGAAATCACACGTAACTCTGAAGTTGGGTCGTCAATGCTTATATTGATTACATAGCAACTGTTGCTAAGCACATCCGTGCTGCTCTGCGGTTAATGTTTGGGAAATCATGAAGCTGACCACTGTTCAACCTTATCCCGGTCATGAACTTTATCGATCCATGTGGGAACAGCCCTCATTGTGGAAAAAGGACGGTCTTTTCTGAAATCCGCATGAGTTCAACAGGTCTGCACTGACAACAAACACAACACGGAGAGCAGCGGACGGGTTTCCAAATAAAAGTCCTTCCGAGTCAAACCACTGGCCCCGAGACTGCATTTGATTTGATTTGATTTGATTTATTTAGTTAGTTATTAATTAATTTATTTATTCATTGATTCATTCATTCCCCCATGTTTTTTTTTTTTATTGAATGTTTGTTTTGTTTTTCTTGATTAGCTTTTTGTAAATGTATTTTTTTCTTGTATTGTTCTGTTTTAATACGAGTTGCTTTATTTTTTTTTTCTCGTGATTGGCTCAATTTTTGTTTTGTTAAGTGCTTTCTTTATTTATTTGTTTGTTTGTTTCTTCATTTATTTGTTTGTTTGTAGAATAGCATTAGTGTCTCTGCAGTAAAACTCTTCAGATTTTTCTTTAGTAATGCTGATGATGTGTGTTATGAAATGCATGTGCTTTATGTTGGTGTGACACTGGTGTCTTTTCTTCTCATCAGTGCTGTTTGTTGAGGCTGTCTAACCATTTGAAATGCTTGATTTTCTTCCATGTCTCTTTAAAGGGGTCATATGATGCGATTTCAATTTGTCCTTTCTCTATGTTCTTTTTAGCAACATCATATGACCCCTTTAAAGTTGAATATCCTGTGTAGAAATAGCTCGATGTGTTTTGTGGTCTGTGCTGACTCTGACTCGCACATCTGATCCACTCTTTGCTATCCCGTTTTTGCTCCACTGGAAACCAACTACACTTTATTTGAAATCATTTCCTTCTCAGCCAAATTATGACTGAAAAACAAATCAAAATGCAAAAGCTTGAACAGCCAAAGACACGCCACATGATTGGTGTTCCAGATTGTTTCAGATTCAAGAGATAATTTGACTGGACAGAAAATCTTTTTTGATTTTAATTGAAACCAGACAAATGTATAAATAAATAGATAGCAAAGGAACGATATTAACAATAAACAAGAGGCAGACATAATCATAAACATGAATATAACCACATAAAATATGTTACAATGCCAATCATCTTTTAAATAAAATCAATCCATCAAGTAACAGTATACGGACAATAAATGGACAAATTTGCAGAAGGGGTGAGAGAAAGCTACAGAGCACATGTATACCTGTAATATACATCAGAATGAGTCTTTGCTGTCAGCGGGGTTGGACAGTGGACAGTGGTTGAACAGTGATAAGAAGTTAATCTGTAAACGTACAGGGTCAAAGTCCATTTAGCACTTGTCTGCTTTGTGCTCAGACACACTGTTGTCAGGAGATTGTGGCCTGCACTATATTCATCTGCTTCTTCTTCTTCTTTACCATGCACTCAGGAGGAGACCCAATCATTTCATTATCATGTTAGATCATGAAAGAAAACTCTGTGACAGCAAAGGCACGGTTTCTGACTGGTGTGATTTTACACTCTAACACACTCATCCATCCATCCATTCTCTTCGGCACAGTCTTGAAACACTCGGGACAGAGGAGCAGTCCATCTTTAGCAGTACAGCATTATTAAACATCGTTCCCTAAATGTGTCATTCATACTCACTGCTATCTACTTCTGAAACAGCAGCTAGAGTGCTGTCTCTGTTAAGGCCACGTGTTTCTGAAAACTAAGCAGATGCATGATCACATTAATAATAATGCCTGCCTGGCTGTGCATCTGAAACAGTGCTGCTTCCAGCTTTCATTCACTAGGCAACTGCAATAAAGTGTTTACAGCAGAGAAAGATTGAGCTGAATGTTTTACAGTCACACTGGGTTCAAGTTCAAAGTTCAGAGTTTTCTTCATCACACACTCATTGTACAATGGAAGTGAAATGGTTTATTTACCGGTCACTTCATGATTGTGCACAGCTGTGAAAAGTACAGAATACTAAAGAGAGAACAGAGAATATAGGCTATATAGTTCTGGTGCACTGGTGTTTCACTGGTGAGATTCCTGTCTGCCAAATGAAGGCCTGGCACACCTTGAGTAAGAATGTTTTCATAATTGATTTTTTCAGTGATAAGAAAGCTGTGTATAACAGCCTTTTATAACTCTTTCTCTTAGTCATATGTGACCCTGGACCACAAAACCAGTCATAAGGGTCAATTTTTCGAAATTGAGATTTATGCATCATCTGAAAACTGAATACATAAGCTTCCCATTGATGTATGGTTTGTTAGGACAATATTTGGTCGAGATACAACTATTTGAAAACCTGGAATCTGAGGGTGCTAAAAAATCTAAATATTGAGAAAATCATCTTTTACAATTGTACAAATTAAGTTCTTAGCAATGCATATTACTAATCAAAAATTAAGTTTTACGGTAGGACATTTACAAAATATCTTCATGGAACATGATCTTTACTTAATATCTTAATGATTTTTGGCATAAAAGAAAAATGTATAATTTTGACCCATACAATGTATTGTTGGCTATTGCTACAAATATACCCAAGCGACTTAAGACTGCTTTTGTGCTCCAGGGTCACATATATCTGACTGACACTTAGGAACGGATAACACATTAACTCCATGACTTCACCTGGAGCAGTGGTTCCAGAACTATTTGCAGCGTGCACCCTTTCTAGTGTTTGACACGTATCTTACTCCGGTTGAACAACACAGTTTTAACTGCAATAACTAAATACAAATATTAGTCGCATACAGCGCTTGATATGAACTTTTTTGCTCAGCAGCCACTGTGGCTAGTGGTTTTCCAAAATTACTAGCCACTCAGCATTTTCACTGGCCACAATTTTGTTGTTGGGAAATAACATTTTATATGACTAAAGTTACTGCGTACTAAAATTTATTTACATTGATTTCCAGGTCATTTTTTGCCTGTTTAAAGGGCATTTTCCCCCTAACCTTAATAAATGCATGCATCATTTAATATCAAATTCTTACATTTTATTAATAATTTAACTTAATATAGTAAGACACTAAAGGGCATGAAATCAGTATTAACAAAACCGATCTTCCCCTTCAGAAGAAACAGAAGCAGCTGAAGTGACATTTAGATGCATTTACACACAGTTGAATGAAGCTGAAATGTAGCATGAATGCATTTACACTGCAAAATTACACAAATTACCACTCAGCATTTTCACTGGCCACAATTTTGTTGTTGGGAAATAACATTTTATATGACTAAAGTTACTGCGTACTAAAATTTATTTACATTGATTTCCAGGTCATTTTTTGCCTGTTTAAAGGGCATTTTCCCCCTAACCTTAATAAATGCATGCATCATTTAATATCAAATTCTTACATTTTATTAATAATTTAACTTAATATAGTAAGACACTAAAGGGCATGAAATCAGTATTAACAAAACCGATCTTCCCCTTCAGAAGAAACAGAAGCAGCTGAAGTGACATTTAGATGCATTTACACACAGTTGAATGAAGCTGAAATGTAGCATGAATGCATTTACACTGCAAAATTACACAAATTACAACAGCATAATTAATGTTATGAGCTTGGTGTTTTAAATCAGTATATATATATATATATATATACAAATATGAAATGTTGGGGAAAAAATGCAAAGATAAGCTACTTTTAAATATAAAAGTAAACCGCCAGCAGCAAGTGAGACAATGAGTCGTTCATTCAAACGATTCGTTCAGATGGCTGATTCATTCAAGAATGAAGCAAGTGCCTGTCTTTATGAATGGGTTATTGAATCATTGAATCAAATGATCAATTCACAAATGCCGAATCATTCAGTAAGGAATCACCGCTATGTGTGTCACTCAGAGATGCGCGACTGTTCTGCTGTGATCTTTGTTTGGTACTATTTTAACCAAATCGAGCAAAAACAGTCAACATTGATAATATTGTACTAAAATGTAAGTCACTTAATATTAACTACTCGTTTTCAGGGAGAACTGCACTCTCTTGTTCATGTCATGTTGCTTAACTAGGCTATATGTTATAAATATAAAAACTACATTTTTACCGCAGTATGTTTCTTCCGTGTGCAGTTAGGGTTAGGGTCGTTCATTTGTTTTGATTTCTCCACGAGACTCTCCCTCTCACACACACACTGTTAAAAATCCAACTTACATTTTGTATTTCAAACTCAGTTTTTAAAGTTTATTCAACTATTTAACATTAAAAAAGTTGAGATAACACATAAAAGTAAGTAAAATAGAAATTTAGACCAATTTGTTTGACCAAATTAATATATAAAGTTGGAACAACTAACAACTTTAAGTTTGTTATAAGTATTGCCCACAAAGGCTGATGAGCATGCGCAGTTCGATCACTTTTTTTATATACAACGCCATTTTTATTTCTCCCACTTCATTTTCGAGTTGCCTCAAGCGGCGCCCGTTTATTCTGTCATTGTGATCGCTCCGTAAGTGTCGTTTTATGTGTATCAATTCACGATATGATTCAAATTTCTTCAAAATGCAGAACCAAAAGACAGTGAGCCACAAACTGCCCAGTTATTTCCTGGAGACAGCCATCCTCATGAAACTGACAGGTACCCTCTTGAAGGGTAAAGTAGTGCTATGCCTTATCTTGATGAGGCAACAGAATCTGAGTTAGAATCGGTGGATTATCTAATACTTGAAAGGAAATTGGCCTCTTTGTTGCTACGCACGCACTTTTAACCGCCATTGCAATGATTTTTATATTGCTTGTGATAGATATGAAGGACAGATATGAAAGACTTTGGCCAATCAATTTTTGACTGGACATGTTGTTATTGTTGCACATTATTTTGGACTTGAATTTTGTATTAATTTTTACTTGAAGCTTTCCCCATTTAATCAATTGTATAGAAGTTTTTACTTTTGCAACTCAAAGCTGACAAATAAGCTCTTGAACAGGCATTTATTCCAGCTTTATTTGCTAGAGATGTTGTAAATGAAATGAGTTGATTTGGTTTGTGATTTAAATTTGCTGTTCTACAAAGAAATCATATTGATGCAATAAAAAGGTTGTGGTTCTGTCCATTTAAAGATTGTTTTTTTGAGGA
>NW_015636371.1:178401-178804 GCF_001515625.1 Sinocyclocheilus rhinocerous
TACAGTGTGAGTATAAGTAGGCAGCAGGTGCAGCGCATATTCAGGTTTTCGCTGACGCCGGTGACCCGGCCGCACAGCAGTGGTACAGCAGCCGTGGTGACGGGACGTGACATCTCCGTTCCCTCCTTCAGGGAATGAGGGTTACATACGTAAACGAGACGTTCCCTTTCAGTCGGTCACTCTCGACGTCACGTCTGTGACCGACGAATTGGGATCCCTACCAAAGTGCCACGGATACTGCCCCTTACAGTGTCCTGTGGAAGCCACCTGCTCCCCTTCTTTTTGGCGTAGGCCGGGGCTTACCACAAGAAGACCAGCTGGTCTCGATGAGAAGAACACCATTTGATGAACAGGTTCCACTTCAAGGCGTAAGCGTGTCTCATAGACGGTGCTCTCGCCGAAG
>NW_015636371.1:178868-185565 GCF_001515625.1 Sinocyclocheilus rhinocerous
GTGCCACAGGGTGCCCCGTCTCTGAGTCAGTAGATCCTTCCTCAGAGGAATCTGCCAAAGAGGGGCTGTCACAAGGAGCATCAGATCCGGGAACCAAGTCCGAGTGGGCCAGTAAGGCGCCACGAGCAGGACCTGCTCCTCGTGCAACTGGCAGTGAGAGGTTTCTGGAGAGGCAAGCAGGTCTACCTTAGCGGCTCTGAAATGTCTCCAAATCAGCTGGATCGTCTGGGGATGGAGACTCCATTCTCCCGGGAGCGCAGCTCGTGACAGCTCGTCGGCTGCCCGGTTGTGCAGACCAGGAATGTGAATGGCACGAAGCAACGGTCGCAGTGTTGTCCGTACGGACCAGTACGTGCTTGCCTCGTAAGTGCCCTTTGAGACGGTTCAAGGCAAGGCGCACTGCCAGGTCCACAGGAACCAGCGAGACGGTATGGGTAGCCAGACACCACACAAGCTGGACCAGCGGGACCACCGACGTACCCGCGGTGGGGCAGCGAGGTGGAACGCAGGGACCTGAAGAGGGGTCTGAGTGTGCAGTGCAACACTTACCTGGTTCCACGGTTTGGCAGAGGGTGTGTGAGTAGGGCCTTTGACGATGCTCTCGAACTGCCCGCTGCTGCCTGCTGGCGAGAGAGGAGGATGAGTGTGGTCCGGTCTTGGTCCATCCGCGACTCTCCATGCCCTCTTGGGACCCAGAGACAGAGAAAACCGCTCTCCTGTCGAGATTTTTGGAAACCAGATTCTCCGACCGGTCCTCCTCCGGGGAAGGGAGTGGTGCATCCCTCTCTCTCTGGGTCTTCCGTCCCGAGGCCTCTTGCTCTTCTGCTCACCGCCAGGTTGACAGGGGCCTGGACGGGCGAGCCTGCCTACGCCCAGCTCCACAGCGCCGCTTGCTTGAGGCTGCTGCGGATGTGGCACGGGAGCGGGGGTGGATGCGGGGGGCCACCCTCGGCGATGAGCAGGCTGGGGCGATGCAGCCGGAACGTCGGACCGCCTCAGTCTGCTCCTGTGCAGCCAAGAACTGTTGGGCCATGTTCTCGACTACGTCGCCGAAAAGGCCGGTCTGGGACACAGGGACCTTGAGGAACCGAACTTTGTTGGCGTCCCTCATGTCGACCAGACACAACCAGAGGTGACGCTCCTGGACCACGAGTGTGGATATCGCACGACCCAGAGAACTCGCGGTGACTTTCGTTGCTCGGAGCACGAGATCAGTTGCGGTTCGGAGCTCTTTTAGAACTTCCGGATCGTGACCACCCTCGTGCAGGTCCCTCAGTTCTTTAGCCTGAAGAACCTGCAGTAACGCCATAGCGTATGAGGCGGAGGCAGCTTCTCCCCAGGCCGTATAAGCATCGCTGGACAGACCAGACCAGTACATACAGACCCGGGAGGGGAGGCCCGGTTTGCCCTGCCGGGTGGAGGCGGTAGTTAGCAGGTCGGTTTCCGGCAGAAAAAGGTGCTATCCACAACCTGGTAAGCCGCTCATGCAGCTCCGGGAAGAATGGCACCCCGAAGAACCAATCGTCCAACCTTGAGGGCTCGGGACACGGTGGAGGTTTCCACTCGAGCCCTACCCTCACGGCGGCCCGGGAAAGCATAGCCCAGTGTTCATTTCGTCAAGAAGACGACGATGAAAAATATTTGTTAACGAACATTTTTTCTGTGACTAAGACGAGACGTTGACGAGCTAAAACTAATATCTGATGATAAAAACGAAGACGAAATTTATGCCGCGTCTTCGTTAACAAGATGAGACGGGACTATAATGTTATTTGAGGACTACCGGACATTCAAAATACATCCTATAGGCTACTGTCTTGTCCTTCAAAATGTGCGTCCTTGTCATTGGATTGCAATCGGATAAGGCGCGTTTGCATATCTAGTCTCAGTATCGCAGCCGCAGTGGATGGATTGGCTACCAAAATGCGAACTAGCGATCTGAAACAATGGCCTCAGCACCCGAAGGGGTAGGGATAAGGTGAGCAGACGTCCCGTTTTTCCCAGGAGTCACAATTCGTTGTCGATTAACTTAAAGTTAATGAAGGCGGGATAGGCGGAATCGCCCTGATAGAAGTGCTCTCTCGTGCGCAGGCTCCACTTCTTCAGTTCTAATATACAGCGCGCGATCAGTTCTCAGTGCTCAAATACACACACAGCAGTCCAAATGTCTATCGTGTAGAGTATCTCACGTAAATACAGTCGGTTATGGATTAAGTGAACATAAACAGGTGGGTGAAAACTGAACGCGTGTCAGTATTACATGCATGCCTTCCGTAGCACCCGAAGGGGTAGGGATAAGGTGACCAGACGGCCCGTTTTTCCCGGGAGTTACAATTCGTTGTCGATTAACTTAAAGTTAATGAAGGCGGGATAGGCGGAATCGCCCTGATAGAAGTGCTCTCTCGTGCGCAGGCTCCACTTCTTCAGTTCTAATATACAGCGCGCGATCAGTTCTCAGTGCTCAAATACACACACAGCAGTCCAAATTTCTATTGTGCATCAGCGGCAGCTTGATGCAATAATCGCATGTCAATGTGCATTGGCTCGTTTAGTTTAAACTCGAAGTAGATTGGTCTCTCTAAGCGAGATCCCAATTCGTCGGTCATCCGACGTGACGTAGAGATCGCATGCCAATGTGCATTGGCTCGTTTAGTTTAAACTCGAAGTAGATTGGTCTCTCTAAGCGAGATCCCAATTCGTCGGTCACCGACGTGACGTCGAGAGTGACCGACTGAAAGAGAAACCTTGCTGCATGTACTGTGTTAAGCTAACTGAGACTTGTTATAGCACTTACATATTGTTGCTCTTTTGTTGATTTTGATTGCTTCCATTGTCCTCGTTTGTAAGTCGCTTTGGATAAAAGTGTCTTCTAAATGACTAAATGTAAATGTACTTTGTGCTTTGTATATGTCAAAATGTCCGTCTTGGTGAGTTTTACCTAAACACAGTCATTTATGTCGAGTGAAAGTAAACAGTTTGAATAGTAATCGAATGCTAGTCAGTATCTGTGCATTCCGTGACAGCATCTTGCTGTATAAAACCTGCTGTCTGTCATCATCTGTTCATCAAACAACAAAAGAAAATGAGAGAGAATCATTCACCGCTCTTCATTGAATATTGTATACCTTTGTTATGAATCAATTTATGTTAAATTTATATGTTGAAGTTTATGCAGTGCTTTATTTTTACATTTGATTACTTTAATCAATTTCTGTATAGTAGGCTATTATAGGCTAAATTGTTTCATTGTTAAAATTGTTTTTATGAACGCACAGACAGCAAAATATAAATAAAGTTAAGGAAACAAGAATGTTCAAACTGTGAACTCTGTGTGAACAAGCAAGTGTTTTCCAGAACAAATATTGCATCAGTTGCTGCGTCTGTCTTTTGAATAAAGTTTAATTTTTTCATTAATTTGGTTATATACTTATCCATGCATGCATGGATAAGTATATAATCCTGCCCACAAGCTTTTCTGATTGGCTGTAATAAGTGATTGATTGTGCTTTTTTTCAGTATGTCAGTTTTTGGCTTAAATAAAGTACAACATTAACAATAAAGCTCACTAACTCATCAATGCCACTTAGTTTATTCCTTTATTGTACTGCCATCTTGAATGTGAGAACCCTGAGTTTTTATTTTATTTTAGTATAAATAGTGTGAATAGTGTGCTCACCCTGAAAACTGCAAACAGAAAAAGTGGACTTTAAATGGCCAGATATTGATGAAATGCAGAGGTCCTCCCACCGAAATCAGGTGCAGACGCGTTTCACTGCAGGTATAGCGATCATTAGGGTTGAACCCAGCTGTACTCAGTATTGAGTTTGTGAATGTTCTACAGCTTGTATTTCCCTTATATAACGATAAAGCTGATTCTGCTTGTAATAGGCGTGGTACTGAGAAAAGCGCAACGCGAGTGCTGAACTCTCTCAGGAGGAGCCGTGATTAAATACGCACAGGAATGAGCGGCTCTCTCCGCGGGAGCGCGGTCTGGAGGGACTCGGCCGGGCGGCTGCCGCTGGAGCTGAGCGGTGGAGCGGAGAGCGGACACTTCATCTGGATCTGTCCGGCGAGGCCCGGCGCTCAGAGGGACATCCTGCTGGAGGTGGAGGGGCTGTGCGTGTCTGGACTGCCCCTCTATGACGTGCTGGATGTGCTGCACAACTGCGGAGATCCTGTCCGAATCACAACCGCCAAAGAAGGTGACTTTCCAATAGGCTTCTTTAACGTTTTATTATACTAGGGCGATGAAATTTAACATGCTAACTAGATTAATTTAATTGTATTATCACACAATTATCTGATTTGATGTAGACTAAGTGATTTATTATCTAATCTGCTTTCTTTTTAAAAACTAATCGGAACTGTGGGAACTGTTCATGCGTCATCAGGCAGCGCAACGAGCCAGAGTCGCCATCCTTTTTTATTTAAATAGCCAAGAGTTGGAAAAAGCATAGACCCGCAGAGTTCAGCTCCAACCCTAATTTAACACACATGAAGCAGCTAATCAAGGTTTTCGAGAGTAGAAGCTGCTGAAAACATGCACTTGTACTTAGTGTACAAAATTTTAAAAGTGTGTGTGTGTGTATATATATATACACACATATATATATATATAGTTTAAGCAATTTTACAACGTGCTTTTGTCTTTTTTATTAGTTCTTTTACATATCTATTTAATTTTATACATATATCTGTGTATATGTATGTATACATATAAGAAAAACTGTAGGCTACTTGCAGATAATATAATATTAATTAAATAAAAGGCTACTTGAGTGTTCGTTCACAACTGTTTCTTAACACACTTAACACACTTTAAGGTACATTTAAATCATTGTTTTGATCATTTTTGTCCTGCTTTAAAGTACACTTATTTTGATATGTTACTAACATATTAAAGCACATGTAGAGTACTTTATGAAGATCATATTTTTAACTTGAGTGTTATTCAATAACACATTTAAAGTTGATATTTAAAGGGGTCATATGATGCTGCTAAAAAGAACATTATTTTGTGTATTTGGTGTAATGAAATGTGTTTCAAAGCTTGTCTGTGCTTTTGATAGATATGGTTTCTGTAATTTGCAACAGTTTTATATCTTCTCAAATCCCTCAGTGTTACAGGTAAGACTAAAATCTGCTTGGTGGTTCTGTTGCACTTGCAGGTGAGTTAGATACTTTGTGAGTTGAAACTTCGAAACTTCACAACATCACAAATGAACATTTATACATTTTCATGTGTACCTCTGAAACTTTCTTTTGCATCAATGAGGCTTATATTTTGAAACCAGTGCGCTATCATCACTTTAATTCAGTGCGTGCATCACAGTAAACATAGCGTCGGTGCGGATACGAACGCTGCACTGCAACCGTGCACAGTTTTAATGCAGACTGGCCGGAAGTTCTCAACTGTGTGCCAGCAGTGTCCACTTTCCTGCAGAGTTTAACTCCAACCCTGATCAAACACACCTGAACAAGCTAATTAAGATCTTCAGGATTACTGAAAAGTAACAGTCTGATCAGATTTGCAGCTAAAAACTGCACGAAAGTGGACCTCGCGGGCCAAAGTTAAGAACTTCTACACCTATTAACATAGGCCTGGGAAAAATACCGCAAACTGAGTATGTGTGAAACTGCGACAAGCATTCACATATCATACCCCTCCGCCTTCCACCCGGTTCGCTTTTATTTTAATTACCATTAACGAACAGCGACAATATTACATGCACAATTTTTGGTTCAATCGGACTGAATTCATTCCGATTGATGAATCTGAATGTAGTGTTTACATGAACGCTAAATAAAGGGATCGGGTTGGTGTCACAAGCTTCAAATCGCAATTGATAATTTTTTACATGCGCACACTGCACAAATATAGAGTTTCTCACTGTTTGCACATAATAGCACTCTCCTACATGGTTTATTTATTTGTTTTTAACAGCAGAATTAATATTTATTGATTTATGGATAAATATACATATAAACCGCTGTGATTTAATTAACATTGACAAGGAAATAAAGGGAGACTGTAACTTAATTCATTTAAAAACCAGAGCAAAATCAATTTAACAGGGCTTTCTGAACCGACTGCTGACGAAGCCCGTCAGTGCTACCCGACAGTATTTTTAACTGAGGTAAATATTATCAATTTTTCTTCTAGTATCACTATTTAACACAAGGGCTACTCTAACAAACAGAAATATTAACTGATGATACTAATTATTTCAGTAATATGATTTAAAAAATGTAAAAACTTAACTTACCTCAGGGTATGAATGGGCAGAAATGGTGATAACTCCTCAGTTTGAAAAATTAAAGGCACAATATGTAAGATTTTGTTACTTTATTTGATATGTAAGAACCACTAGAACAGTGTTATATATTTTGCTGGCTTGTGTACTTACATTATCCCAAATGTTTTGAAGAATGTTTAAATCCAGAGAAATAAGCAATTTTAACTAGTGTCACGGAGCGTGTCTATAGTGTCATTGTGTCGCCTGCCAATGACGTCATAACCCCTCGATTTCCGGTTTTGTTTTGTAGAAAACATGGAAACACCAAAGAAGCTTTACTATATGGTGTGTGTTTTAATAGACCGGTGACGACCGCACAGAGTAGCATTATAACAGAACTTTCAAATGTTGCTAGTATGATAAAACAGCGCTGCTTTACCCCACATACGCACGACCGGAAG
>NW_015636371.1:185636-189009 GCF_001515625.1 Sinocyclocheilus rhinocerous
AATCCGATCGAGTGTTTACATGCACTCTCAATCGTATTAGAAAAGGAATAAACCACCCCCTTCAGACCGATCGAAATTTCATTGAGCCATCAATCCGATTATAAACTGATTATTTGGTTGCATGTAAACGTAGCCATTGAAATTAAAATTTGCGCTTGTCTCGAAGCTCGTCTCCTTATAACACAGCTGTCTTATTGTTATTGACAATTTAATTAACATTGACAAGGAAATAAAGGGAGACTGTAACTTAATTCATTTAAAAACCAGAGCAAAATCAATTTAACAGGGCTTTCTGAACCGACTGCTGACGAAGCCCGTCAGTGCTACCCGACAGTATTTTTAACTGAGGTAAATATTATCAATTTTTCTTCTAGTATCACTATTTAACACAAGGGCTACTCTAACAAACAGAGCTCAAATCATACATTGACTAGATATTAATATTTTTGTTGACTCTTGTTTTTGACTACAGCAGTCATTCTCTTGGGTCTTGACTCAAAAAGCTTTGTGAACGTGTTGTGTAGGCCTATAATTATTGTGTAATCTTTAGTTAACACTTCAGTCATAAAACATAAATTATAGAACCATTTTAATAAAAAAAGTTTCTTTGCTCTCCAACCATTTTTTTGGGGGGGGGGCTAAAGGTTCTATTGGCCAAGTACAGAACCCCAGGGTTCTATATAGAACCTCAAGGAACCCTTTTTTTAGAGTGAATTTTCATTTAATTGTAAACAACATGCAAATAAGTACCCAAAGTCATTACATTCAGTTTGTGCTGAAGTATATTCTTTGAAATTAGATTTTAAAAAGATTCAGTCAGAACATTATATTTGGTGTTGATGCTAAACAGTTACCAATTAATGCTGAAATGATTACAGTAGGTCTCTGGGCCAATTAAAGCACTGTTTTAAAAAAAATCCAGTTAATAACATAGCCATGTGTGGAGTTTACAAGAAAATAACTTAACATCAACTTTACCCGTGATTAAAATGTCAGTTTTTCATGAGCTCAAACAGCAGGACGAGCCATCCTGACATTTATTAGTCAGCGTTCCTCACACACCCTCATAAACACACACACATGAGATGTAGCTGTATGCTTCATCTGAGCAGGACTGTGGAAAATAATTGACGAGGTTATATAACAGTGAATACCGCCTCATTATTCCACACCTCTCTCTCACACACACCGAGATCTCTGGGAACAGAGGCGCGTCTCTGAGCTGGAGGATCTAAACACTAAAGATGACGCTCAGAAACAAAGCATGTTGTGTTTGGCTCTAATCTGATAAGTGACACATAGTGTTTGGATATGAATGGACAAATATTTTCACTTTTTTGTAGAAATGTTTAATTGCATATATTCTGAAATCTCAGGCAAATGTTGATGAGTTTTCATGAGTTGAGCAGGCAGAGTTGGAGACCACCAGGTGCAGAGCAGGCGGGACTGTGGATCCTCACGGTGGAGCAGGTGACCAAGGTGAAGCCGACAGAGCAGAAGACCACCACAGTTCAGGAGGCCATGGCGGAGCAGAGACATGGATGGACCACCTGACTGTGACAGAACAGGCAGATGGTTTGTGAACGGTCTCCAAGGCTGTGACATGACAGGCATAATTTCCTTGAACGGCCTCAGTGGCCATAGCACGACAGGTAGAGAGTTCTTGAGCTGCTTCCATGGCCGTGACATGACAGGCAGAATATCCTTGAATGACCTAACTGGCGATTTCACTACAGGCTGAGAGTTTGTGAGTGGCCTCCATAGTAGTGACATGAAAGGTGGGGTATTCAGAGATGGCCTCCATGGCCATGACAGAACAGGCAAGAGGTTCAGGGATGGCCTCTACGGCTGTAACCTGACAGGCTGAGAGCTCAGAGACAACCTCTTTGGCCGTGACATGACTGGTAGAGGGTTTACTTGTGATCATGTGGTTAAAACAGAATGGACAGGGAACTCACAGGCTCACAGGACTGAGCTCTGGGGCTTGAGCGGGCTCTGGAGTGGTTTCATGGACTGGAGCGGACTCATGGACTGGAAATGGAGAAAAAACCTTGAGAGAAACCAGGCTCAGTCGGGGGGCCAGTTCTCCTCTGGCCAGACGAAACCAGCATGATGTGGTTTAATTCCAGGCTGCAACACAGGTCAGATTGTGCAGAGGAGTCTAGTTCTCATGGTCTTGTGCCGATGGTCGTCGAGGTGATGAGGTCTTCACGGGGGATCTGTCTCTGGGGCTCATCTAGTTGTCATGGTCTCTGCTGACATTCAGGGCTGTAGAGGTCCTCTCTAGGTGCTGATCCACCATCTGATCTGGATATAGACCTACAGTGACCTCGGAATAAGAATGAAAGGGACTAATATTAGCGTAGATGCCATTCTTCTAGCGATGTAGCAAGTACATCGGGTGTTATGGGAAGTGTTCCCGGTTCCGATTGACCTAATTAATGCAGCCTAACAATCCTGTGGTGTATTTGAATTATAGAAATGTGATAGTGTATTATGTGTATGCAGGGCTGGGGAGTAACGAAATGCATGTAACAGCGTTACGTATTTAAAATACAAAATATGAGTAACAGTATTTTGTTATAATTACATTTTAAATAGGTGGTAATCAAATTACAGTTACATCCGAAAAGTATTTTAGATTACCAAAGTGATTACTTTGAATTTTAATATCATTTCTTCATTTAATATTTAAGTAAACAGTTTGGGGATTTTAACCAGTAAGGCAACTGATTCATTTAGCAACTGAATGACACCGAATTCTCCTAGAAATCACACTTTGCATTCAGTTAACAGATCCATACGAATCATGCATGAAATAAAAGTTTATAAAGTCAAACAATAGTTTTGTGTGCTTTACAGATGAACTTGAAGTCTTTATTCATTCGAAATGTTCAAGAATAAATCATCTTTGTCGCGGTAATGCGAGTTCATGATCAGATTCGTGAACAGATGATTCTTTTGAGTTAATCTTTTAAATTAATCATTTATTTTGTTTAACGAAACCAGTGTGAATGGTTCACAAACTGGATAGATCTGAGGTGTGTTTCCCAAAAGCATCGTTAGCGAACGGTGTTTGTTAAATTACATTGAACTATAATGACATTACTTGCGACCGTAGTTGCTTTGGGAAACGAGCCCTGTCAATTTTGACTCAGTGATTCTTTTGTGCCGATCGCTTCTCTATAGAGAGGGTTATCAGTGAAGTAATCACTTAAAGGGGTCATATGATGTTGCTAAAAAGTACATTATTTTGTGTATTTGGTGTAATGAAATGTGTTTATGCGGTTTAAATAGGGGTGTAACGGTACACGTATTCGTCCCGAACCGTTTCGGTACGGGTCTTTCGGTTCGGTACGCATGTGAACCGAAC
>NW_015636371.1:189932-191136 GCF_001515625.1 Sinocyclocheilus rhinocerous
GTTATAATTACATTTTAAATAGGTGGTAATCAAATTACAGTTACATCCGAAAAGTATTTTAGATTACCAAAGTGATTACTTTGAATTTTAATATCATTTCTTCATTTAATATTTAAGTAAACAGTTTGGGGATTTTAACCAGTAAGGCAACTGATTCATTTAGCAACTGAATGACACCGAATTCTCCTAGAAATCACACTTTGCATTCAGTTAACAGATCCATACGAATCATGCATGAAATAAAAGTTTATAAAGTCAAACGATAGCTTTGTGTGCTTTACAGATGAACTTGAAGTCTTTATACATCTTCAAAATGTTCAAGAATAGATCATCTTTGGTGCGGTAATGCGAGTTCATGATCCGATTCGTGAACAGATGATTCTTTTGATTCAATCTTTTAAATGATTCATTTATTTTGTTTAACGAAACCAGTGTGAATTAAACTGGATAGATCTGGGGTGTTTTTCCCAAAAGCATCGTTAACGAACTGTGTTTTTTAAATTACATTGAACTATAACGACATTAAGTTACTGAAACGAGCCCTGTCAATTTTGACTCAGTGATTCTTTTGTGCCGATCGCTTCTCTATAGAGAGGGTTATCAGTGAAGTAATCACTTAAAGTTTGGTCCATTCATTAAACAAATCTATTGTATAACTTGGAGAACTGTGCCAGTTCTTTTGGCTACTTTGATGATATGTTTGGTGTAGTTTTGAAGCTTGGAATGCAGCATTGTATCAAACTGAATTTATATTGATTGGTAGATTTAAATGGCAAAACATTTTTTTGTTGTTCATAGAAATGCTGTGGAAAACTGATGTTAAAAATAAAATGCAAAGAAAACACAAATCTTATGACTGGTAGATGTCACTTTTATTTAGAGTTGGAAAACATAAAAACAAGACATCAATTTAATATGTTCCTTTGTGTTACATAGCTTAAGTATTTCAAAGTATTCTAAAGTATTTAGATTAAGTTACTAAACCGGAGTAATCTAACGAAATACATTACTGATTACTTTTTAAAGCTTGTATTTTGTAATCTGTAGTGAAATACATTTTAAAAGTAACCTTCCCAGCCCTGTATATTTTAAACCACTGACTTTCACTGTATTCTCGAATATCTCTAAATGAATATAATAATATAATTATACAGTGGGTACGGAAAGTATTCAGACCCCCTTAAATTTTTCACTCTTTGTTATA
>NW_015636371.1:191360-201238 GCF_001515625.1 Sinocyclocheilus rhinocerous
CACACACACACATATATATATATATATATATATTATTTTTTTTATTTTTTTTTTATTTAGTTAGTTAGTCATTTATTAGACTCTTTTATCCAAAGCGACTTACAAATAAGAAAAAGTAATTAAAACTAAAAGCTAAAACTCTATAAATACTATATATATACACATATTTTAAAAATAAAGAAATTAAATAAAAATGACAAATGCATACAACAAAATTTCAAAACTTAACATTTAAATGAAAAACAAAAAATAAAGCTGAAAACAATTCAAAATATTAAAGAACAAAATATATGAGTATAATAATGATTCTAACATAACACTAAGCCAAACACCAAAAAACAACTACATATGTGTATGTACAAACATACACACATACATATATACATACATACACATTTATAAATTCAATATATATATATATTATTTCATTTCCATTTAGTTTGTTTTAATATTAAAATAATTCAAATTAAATCAAACTAAAACTTAATAGAAGACCTATACAGACATAATAAATGTAGACATAATTTAACTAAAATTAGAATAAATAACAAATACAAATAATACAAATCGAACGACAGTAATTTATCAGTAATCCTAAAAAGTAACACTGCCAAACACACATGCTAAAAAACAACAACTTACTTGCACATAGTAAGAAATGGTTATAAAAACTGAAACAGAAGTGAAACAAGTAGTAGGCTTTAGGTTATTGCATGCAGAGGTTTTTGGTCCAATAATTAAAACCTCTATTTTTTCAGAATTTAGCAGTAGGAAATTACTAGTCATCCAGTTTTTTTTATATCAACTATGCATTCTGTTAGTTTTGCGAATTATGTTTCATCGAGCCGTGAAGAAATATAGAGCTGAGTATCATCAGCATAACAGTGAAAGCTAACACCATGTTTCCTATTGATATCTCCCAAGGGTAGCATGTAAAGTGTGAAAAGCAACGGTCCTACTACTGAGCCTTGTGTTACTCCATACTTCAATTCGTAACGGTGAATGAAGAAGTATCATATCGTTCACAAGTGATGACGGTCCGATAAGTATGATTTGAACCATGCCAATTCCACTGATGCCAACATAATTTTCTAGTCTATTCAAAAGAATGTTGTAGTTGATAGTGTCAAACGCAGAGCTAAGATCCAGTAGCACTAATAGAGAGATACAACCACGATCAGATGATAAGAGCAGGTCATTTGTAACTCTGATAAGAGCAGTCTCAGTAGTATGATTCGGTCTAATTCCTGACCTGAAATCCTCACAGATACCATTTCTGTCTAAGAAAGAACATAGTTGTGAGGAGATTTGAGATCCGTCTGTTATTAACTAATTCTCCAGGATCAAGTTGTGTTTTTTTTTTTTTATGAGAGGCTTAAAAACAGCAAGTTTGAAGGATTTTGGGGACATATCCTAATGACAATGATGAATTAATGATATTCAGAAGAGGATCTATGACTTCTGGAAGCACCTCTTATATGGTATAGGATCTAACATACATGTTGTTGGTTTAGATTTTAAAAGTTTATACAATTCTATACAATACCTGGGGTTGTGTTTGTTTTCTTCTAAAAGAGACGAAAAGTAAACCGATCTAGCAGTTTTTAAAGCGGTCATGAATTGAGAAATCAACTTTTACTTGAGCTTTTGATATATAAGAGGTCATTGTACTAAAAGTATATACTGTAAGTTTCAGAACTGAAAACATCTTTGTTACTGAAATAAAAGCTTTTATTGACACCAGGCCCAATGAACGCCAGATCCTGGAATGTGCGTGTAATATATTGGTTTAACTCCGCCTCCACAGAAGAATATCAACACCTAATTCTGTAGCCCCACCCACTGATTCACGTATGACATAGTAGGGAAATCTCGTAAGTGGCGTTAAACCAGATCGAGCAACCAAGCAATAAACATGCCGTTGAAGATTGCAAAATATAGTGCAGTGCCTGGTTGTGGAAGAACACAGTCGCTGGATAACCTTCGGTTACACTTTATTTCGATAGTCCACTTTAGACATTCTATTAACTATAAGTAACTTTGTAACTACATGTCAACTAATTCTCATTAATTTGCAATTACATGTCTACTAACTCTCAGAGTAGACAGGGTCTTCCTTCCGATTCAAATATTAGGAATGCGCAGTTGAACTTTATTTTTAATGAAGTTTCAGCTCACATGAGTAAAACATTGAGCGTTTGTTCGCTTCATTTCCCCGCGGATTCCTTTGTAAACAAGACACAGGTCGACGCTGGATTTACAGAGAGACTGAGATTAAAAAGCAATACTGTGCCGTCTATATTGGATTCGACAGGAATGGCGCAGCACACTTACAAAAATATTTGTACTATGTGTCACTATTGCTTTGTTAGAGATCGCTTGATATGTCCTGATTATGTGTACTTGTCTAACTAAAGTCACGGAAGGCTCCAACTATGAAGGACACAGCATGTCAAACAGACACACAGAAACAGCAAAACTGTTATCCAATCATAACAGTGGGCGTTTGCTTCCAAGTCTTCAATGCGGCACGCTCATAAAAACAGAGCGTTTCTCGAGCCGGCCTCAAAACCAGGGTAGAAAATAGTCTATTACATATTGATTTTGATGTTTTTGAATGTAAAAACCACGCAAACGTCATAAGAGGTCCTCAGACAACAGTATAAAATAATTTAAAAAGCCAGTTCATGACCCCTTTAAGGCTTTTCTGTATGTAGAAGTACTTTCCCTCCATGCAATACGAAATACTTCTAGTTTTGTTTTCTTCCAGCTTCTCTCCATTTTCCGGGCTGCTCTCTTTAGGACGTGAGTGTGATCATTATACCACAGTGTCGGACTGTTTTCCTTAATCTCCGTTGAGTGTAAAGGAGCAACCATATCAACCAAGTTCTTCTGAGATATTGAATATGCTGAGGAATGAGACAAATCGGGAAGATTATTTACAAAGCAGTCTTTTGTTGTAGAAGTGGTGGTTCTACCATATTTGTAACAAGGAGTTGAATTTGCAGCTTTAGCTATATGGAGTATACACGAGACTAGATAATGATCCGAGATATCATCGCTCTGCTGCAGAATTTCAATGCCATCGACATCAATTACATGTGATAATATTAAATCTAAAGAATGATTATGACAATGAGTAGGTCCTGACACGTGTTGTCTGACCCCAATGGAGTTCAGAATGTCTATGAATGCTGATCTCAATGCATTTTTTTCATTATATACATCAATGTTAAAATCGCCAACAATTAAGACTTAATCTGCAGCCAGCACTAGCAAAATTCTTTGATAAGGTCTATATGGTGCCCTGTATACAGTAGCCAGTTCAAACGTCACAAGAAATTTATCATTAACACTTATTACACTAAATGATGTTATATAAAGCACCATTACTTCAAACGAAATTATAATTGAAACCAGACCTCAGAGAACTACTGAAAATATTACTATAAATTGTAGAAACACCTTCCCCTTTACCTTTTGGACGTGACTCGTGTTTATAACAGTTATCTGGGGGGGGGGGGTAGACTCATTTAATGTAATCATCTAGTTTTAACCAGGTTTCTGTCAAGCAGAGCACATCTAGGTTATGATCCGTGATCATTTCATTTACAAAAAGTGCTTTTGTAGAAGGGGATCTAATATTCATTAAGCCAATGTTAGGGAGGAGATCTAGCCCTGGCTGAAATGGCACTGGTCTAGGTTACATACACGCAATTCACACACTGTTTTCCCCTGCCTTACAGCCGTAGTGGCGGATGCACATGCTAACTCACGGCACACGTACATAAAGCACCACATTACATTTCCCCTCTGCATCCATATTATACATATTTCATCTACATGCATACCCTGGAACTGCTTATATGTATATATTTGTATGTCTTACCTGTTTTATGATGTTTATTGTTGTTCTGAGTCGGAGGAGGCGGCGGCAAAGACGAGCGCTACCGTGGGCAGATTTTTTTTCTGAAACCACGCTCCTCTGGTCTCGCCGGCCACCCAGAAGGGGATCAGAAAAGTGTATAAAAGGTGCTTCTGCACGAGTGTATGGCGTCTCTCGGTAGGCCAGACAAGTGAGCGTGCAATAGTAGTGCCGTGAACGAGTCAAAACCCCTTTACTAGCGTGTATATTGTGGATACCTGTATATAGTGTGTTTTTGTTTTGTTTTTTGTTATTTTGTTAAATAAACATCACCTTGCACCAGAGTGCATTTTCGAGTTGAGCCATCCTTTTTTCCTTTTTCCCCTTTTTCATCACAGACACTTACCACGTCCAGGAAGTTTGCTGCAAAGCAACTTCCCAACAGCCAAGCTTTATCATTTGTTTATCTGTATTATATCTATTTTTTTATTTGTTGAACATCAATTAAATTGTTACCCTTAAATTGTTTTGGATGTTTTTTGTATTTGCTGGTTCTGGGGAAAAGAAACACAGTCTCTATAGTGTGATATCTAGGTGAAAGAGTCTCTATGTGCTGAGAATTAACTGATTTCTGTGACATGAGGCGGCTAGCAGACGGTTGGTTTAGCCAGTCTGTCTGCTTCCTGACCTGGGCCCCAGTTAGTCAAGTACAAACTCTAAGACTATGTGCCATATTTCTAGAGAGAAGAGCGGCACCACCCCAGGAGGGATGAAGACCATCTCTTTTCAACAGGTCAGGTCTGCCCCAAAAACTCATCCAATTATCTATGAAACCTATGTTATTCTGCGGACACCACTTAGACATCCAGCCATTGAGTGACGACAGTCTGCTATGTATCTCGTCACCACGGTAAGCAGGGAGGGGACCAGAGCATATTACAGTGTCTGACATCGTACTTGCAAGTTCACACACCTCTTTAATGTTATTTTTAGTGATCTCCGACTGGCGAAGTCGAACATCATTAGCGCCGGCGTGAATAACAATCTTACTGTATTTACGTTTAGCATTAGCCAGCACTTTTAAATTTGCCAAGATGTCAGGCGCTCTGGCTCCTGGTAAACATTGGACTATGGTGGCTGGTGTCTCTATTTTCACGTTCCGTACAATATAATCGCCAATAACTTGAGCACTCTGATCAGGTTTCTCAACGGGTGAGTGGGGAGAACCTGTTTGATATTTTGATTGGAACAGAAGAGTGGTGTTTTGACCCGCGGCTATGCCGCCTCACAGTCAACCAGTCGCCCTGCTGCAGAGGCTCTGTAACAAGCATTGAGACTAATATTAGCGTAGATGCCATTCTTATGATGTAGCGAGGACATTATGGGTTATGGAATTCCATAATATGAAATTATGGGAACCAATAGGTATGTTTGACTTCATGCAAGATTGGCGAGAGTTTCCTCTTGCAGTCGAGGGGTGGAATTGAAAGCGGAGAGATCAAGTCGGACACTTTCTGCTCCCGGTAGTGACGCTCACGTGATGTTTGCATACAAATACACAGATGTTTCAGAAACGTTTTCATGAGCAAAAGAAATACTTTTCATATACTGCTTAATACAGCGCCATCTGTTCAAGAATCAAGTTCAACATAAACATTTACTATTTAAATACCAGTAAAGTGGCCCTATATACATTTTTTATCAGTGTTTTTTGATTAACGTGACTCAATATAACATTGCACAGATTTGTGAGCATTAGTGGAACTGAAGGTGTCCGAATAAACCCGAATCACACAGTCATTGTTGTCATGTAGTGAATTCGATCCAATCATAAAACAGCTGTGTCGTCATCAGCGCTCCTGCAGTCCTCCTCCCGAGTCAGCTGACTGCTCTCGAATCGCTCTTGCGGTACTTTGATGCTATACGTCACAGTGACGTGGCGTCTGCGCTGTCTCAAAATTTCTAACCGGCATGCACTGCTTTAAGTCAGCTGCCGATCAGTCTGCCCAGCTCTGCATGAAGTCATCCACACCTAATAGCAGTATCATATGAGGGCAAGGGAAACACATGACATGACCGGAACCATGACTATGGAAAAAAATATAAAATAAATAAAGGACATTGAAAACATGTACATAAACCAACACCCAAAACCAACGTTACAATAATCACAAGTGAGATTTCAATGATATTTCAATCACTGAACTAGGAAATGTCTCCGGTTTTCATTTCAGAAATCTGGTCACCTTAGTTAAAACGTGTCAGAGGAAAAATGCTAAAACTTGCCATGGCTATTTTGCATGGCAAGCCGGTGATCATTGCATGACCTTTGGTGCTAAACATGAAAATTGGCAATTTGATGTTGCTGCTAAAGAAAGAAAATAAAAAGACTGCAGTGCAAATGATTTGGGGACTAGCAGAGAACAGCATGGCCTTTCTGTTCAACAACAACTAGAGAGCATTGTGTGTGTGTGTATGTGTGTGTGTGTGGATGCTGTAGGGTTGCTAGCAGCCTATGTGACGTGTCTGTGTCTGATTTATGAATAATATAGAGCCTTTACACTAGTCAGATATGGGTTGACTCCTGGATTTGCTTCAACATGTTTAAAAATGATCAGGGATTTGGGAGATGCTCAAAAAGTACTCGGCTCGGCTCATATTTTAAAAAAATTATAATAATTAATAATGATGATGTGTTTATAACAAACACTACAATATTACATAAGCATATAAATATTACAATATATAATATTAGTTTTTATATATTTTAAATGTATATACAGTATTTTATTTCAAATTTGATTGATTCAGCTGTGCCTCTGTGTTCCACACTTTGAGAAGAAATCCTGTGTGCAAATAGAAGTAGGCCTACATGTATAAATAGATGCATTTTAATCCATTTAGATACACATTTTCTGCTATCATTTATAGTATAATTTTTTTTAGGATTATTTGTGTATTATTCAGTAATAGCTATATAGAAATACATCTGGGATCATTATCCTTAGAAATGAATTAACCATCACTGGATGTCAATGCAAAGTGTTGTTGTTCTTCTTCTCGTAGTACTGCTGTAGGCCAGTAGAGAGCAGCAGACACACATGAACTCACTAGCTGTGATCATGAGCATGAAGTGTGTTACCATGGCAACAGTGTTTGTGATGACCAGTGAAAGACAGAGTGCACTGCTGAGCTGCAGCACACACACACACACACACACTCATATGTGGTTAACGTGGAATCTCTAGACATAATGGTTGTTCTACTGTACAAACTGTGTTTTCTATCCTCTTACTCTAACCCTACACCTGGCACAAAACTACAGGCATTTTTACATTCTCAAAACACTTCATTCTGTGTGATTTATAAGCTTGTTTCCTCATGGGGGCTAAAAAAAAAATGTCCCCACTATGTCTATAGTGGTATTACTACCCTTGTGGGGACAGCTGTGCATGAGCAAGGCTTTTAGAGTCAGTCACCTGAGGCACACTAATCATACAGTAGTGTTGATTGAGGCCCTGATCAGACAGAATGCGTTTTTCAGGTTTGAAAACGCGAGGCACACCACACTGCCTTTTTTTGGTTGACTTTTTTTAATTTAGAAAAGAGCAGTGTGCTGCGGTTTTTTTATTGTTGCTAGGCAACCACCGAATCAGCTGTCCTGTCAGTCTAATCACGGATTGTAGCTGAAATGTTTGGTTTGCTGTTAAGTAAACTCATATTAGCAGAAACTTAAAAAATACAGCTCCAGGTAACCTGCGACAGCCACCATAAGTTTCTCTCCATCATTGCAGTCTCAGGACGTTCCCAGCAACTGTAAACTTCCATCACCACATGCAAGACCTGCCTCTCCATTCATTCGATTGGACAATGGGAAAAAGCGCCAATGATGTTGGGCGTTTTTTCTGCTCAAGAGTTGATTTTTTTTCAACTTCAGTCGCTCAGCGCTCCTACAAAAACACGAGGCGCAGCAGGCGGCTAAAACGTGAGGCGCCCAGGGTGCATAAACAGCACTCAAAACGCTCACTGCCAATAGAAAACAATTTAAAAAGGCGCCTCTCACTTATGTATGATCAGGGCCTCAGTTGTGCTCCGCTGGGCTGTTTATACACTCCACTAATGCTCTGTTGTGCTGCTGCTGCTGCTGGGACTGATAGTATTCACACACATCGCTGCATCATGACCTCATAACCATTAAAACCAGGCGTCTGCTTAGCATGGCTATGTTTGGTTGCTGGATTTTAAGATGCCAATGTAAGATCATACGTTTTCAGTTAGTTTGAAATGTGTTTTGTACTCAAACAGCCACACACTGAGATTCATTAGGTGATGTAGCACAGCTTCTCCTGTCTCTGGTTCTTCAGGGGCCCTTATGGAGGACTGCAGGGACCATAATGTTGCTTTTGGCAACTGGTTGCTAGATACCAGTCACCAGACGGTCACACGACGCATGTACACAGAAACTTGAACTAGTTCAGAAGTGCTATTTTGAGAGGGACCCAGGGTTACTATCCCCCATGATAACATCAAACCAAAACTTCCCATTCATCTTAAGAGAAGCGTTTGATGTAAGACTTCATACCAAGCACTTTAAAACATGAAAACAGTGGAACATGGCACAGGGGTTCATCTAGAGCATGTTTACATAGGAAAAACACAGGCAGATACTAAAACACGCTCTGTGATGTTTCTCGAACCATTTGTTTCAGCTCTTTATAGGTAAATATCCTCATCATCCAGCACTCTGTTTGTTCTGTGTTCAATAAAGTGTTAAACTCCACACAGTAAGATACCGTTTAATTCATGGCCACATGAAATCCATTTTATGTTTCCCTAAATTCTGTGTTTTATGATTTAATGAAATGTATCATCAAAAATGCTGTCTAATGAAATGAATTAATACAACTTACATGAAAACTTAACAAATCCTTCTGACCTTAATGTGTATCAGTCACTCCTCTCTTCCTTCTCTGCTAATGTGTCCAATGCTAAAAGGACATACTACCATAACCAAATTAACAATTCGTCTAACTCTGGCATGCTCTTTAAAACATTTTCCTCCCTCCTTTGTCCTCCTCCTCCCCCTCTTGCATCAACTATAATAGCTGACAATTTTGCCACATTCTTCATTAATAAAATTACAACCCTCAGTGCACAATTTTCCACACCAAAAAATGTCAAGCACATCTTACCAGCAAACATACACTCGTTTTCATCCTTCTCGCCACTCTCTGAGGCAGAAGTCTCTAAACTCATCCTTTCCAATCATCCTAGGATGAACCACCAGATTCTCCTGTCAACACTATTGGAAAATGCCATCTCAGGAACCGCACTCCAGTGGTTTGAGTCTTACCTCTAAAAAAACTAACACTTGCTTTCTAATCTTTTTGTATTATATCTGTTTCCTTTTCATTTATTATACAATTAACAAAAGCAAAAAAGACCTCTAACACTAGCTTGCTCTATTCTTTTTCTATTCTATCTGTTTTCTTTTTATTTATTATATTATTTAAAAAAAAACCTTGCTACATGTACTGTGTTAAGCTAACTGAGGCTTGTTATAGCACTTACATATTGTTGCTCTTTTGTTGATTCTGATTACTTCCATTGTCCTATTTGTAAGTCGCTTTGGATAAAAACATCTGCTAAATGACTAAATGTAAATGTAACTTGAACAACTTAATAAATATAATAATATAATAAAATATAATAAAATAAAATTATACCAATTAATTTACGAGAAAATATTGTGTTTTTTTGGGGGGGAATTAGATGCTGTACAACAGTACCATATGAATTAAAACATAAATGAAAAAAAAATAGCTTGGTTGTATGATATTCCTTAAAATTATTATTACCGTATTGGCCCGAATATAAGACGACCCTGATTATAAGACGACCCCCCTTTTTCCAGATGTACCTTTTGGAAAAAGGCTTTTTAAAAACCAAATCTTGTTTTTTCTCAGTAAAACACATTTTGTCTTCAATTATTTTCATATTGCATATTTTTCCT
>NW_015636371.1:201272-202018 GCF_001515625.1 Sinocyclocheilus rhinocerous
TTCATGGCACACTCGTTTTATGCGTATTTGGCGCCACCTAGTGTTGTGGGTGTATTATTGACATGTCAAAGTCTAGACCCTGAATATAAGACGACCGCGTTTTTTCAGGTGTATTTCCAAGAAAAAAATATCGTCTTATATTCGGGACAATACGGTATTATTAATTTGAGAATGACATTTTATTATAAAACAGTTAGTTCCAGTTCTTGATTCTGATTGGTCAGCAGCTGTGTTTTATTCACTATGCTATGACCCAGGGACGTAGATTACGCGGGGGACGTGTCCCCCCCACTTTTAATATCACGTAAATTCATCCCCCGCACTTTTTCGGGCAAGTGTGTTCGCATAGAGGTTTTCAAGAGCCGGTGTGAATAAATATAGATTTAAATTCAAAGAGACAGGATAGTCTGTGCATGATCTGATGTTTTATTCGGACCCAGAATAAGGCGAGATGAACATCAAGGAGCGCTAAACATTCCGTGCAGTGTATGTTTCATTCATACTCGAAGCCGGAGGGCGCTCTCGCGCAGAAAGTCGTACGAGGAAATTCGTACCAGGATATGGACAAATGCGTCCAGCTATCGCTGTATGAAAACAGTTGTTTTCACAGAAAACAGAGAAAACAGAAACATGAACATTAAACATACGATTGCGACAATATATGGTTTATTTGTGTTTGTCAAGTCATCTCCAGGTAATAAATAAAATATATGAACAATGCAGTGCTAACTGACATAGAATTTATT
>NW_015636371.1:205819-208637 GCF_001515625.1 Sinocyclocheilus rhinocerous
GATGTTGAAAACAGCTGAGTAGAATTTTTTCAGGTTTCTTTGATAAATAGAAAGTTCAGAAGAACCGCATTTAGGCTATCTGAAATATAAATCTTTTGTAACATTATAAATGTCTTTATCATCACTTTTGATTAATTTAACACATCCTTGCTAAATAAAAGTGTTAATTCCTATCATTTATTTTCCAAAAAAATAAAAATTATACTGACTCTAAGCTTTTGAATGGTATAGTGTATAATGTTACAAAAGCCGATAAAAGGGATCTTTTCCATGTTAGTCGGAGTTTTTGTCCTAACCAGCCGCGACACGTGAAGTTTCTAATTTAGAAACCGTTTCTATTTCTGCGACGTCGCAGCTGGAACAACACCATACAAACTATGACAATGATAATCTCAGGTACTGATTATGTGCTTTATTCAGTGTTAAAAGTGTCTAATGTGAGTTTGAATTGTATTTAGTGTGACCTTTATAGCCATACTGAAAGCAACAACATATAGTTTACCTCAGATCCTGAAAATAAATGCCCACGTGCCCTCTCAGACTTTTGAGCCAAGTGGATTTTAATGCAGCTTCCAAAAGACAAAAAATAGTAGAATAATATTTTTTATATTTGATGCAATCACACCGGCACAGCGCGGAGCCAGAGACAGTGCTGCGCATTATAAACCAATCACACATGATTCCGTTGACTTTATGAATGCAGCGGCCAATCAGAGGCGTTCAGATGAGTCATCGCTGAAACACCCAAGTTTTGTTCAGAGTTTTGTTCAGTGCACACGCTCGCTCGCTGACTCTCATCAGAAACAACAAGTGCAGATGTTCGTACGAATGTAAGTAAGAGATTCATTTCACAGTGTAAACAGCTTCAGTGATTATGGGTGTGTTCACACTTGTCATGTTTGGTTCGATTAAAACGAACCCTGGTGCGATTGTTTGAACGCTGCCATCCGAACCGTGCGTACCAAACAAGCACCAGAGTTCGTTTGGAAGCGGACCGAGACCCATTTTTTTTAGCGGTCTCGGTCCGCTTTCAAACGAACTCTGGTGTGGTTCGAATGATATATGAACGCAACACGGACCAAAGACTTCTAAACGAACCAAAAACAGGAAGTAATGACAAGATGCGACTATATGTCACATGATTTGACGACGTGGAACGAGCGGTGTATCCAAAACAAAATGAGCAGAGGGCAAACGAGGTGGTAAATCAGGCAGGTTATTTGTGAATCTGTCTTTGGTGGCTGGAACAATAGTTCTGCCCGGATGATAACGCGGAGCCATATAGTTAATATCAGTAATGTGCAGCATGCACGATACAAGGAAATGGTCAGTAACATCATCACTTTGAGGTACGATATCTATATCAGTAAGATCAATTCCATGCGATATAATTAAATCTAGCGTATGATTAAAATGATGATGGTCGAAAACGAAACCGTTACAAAGGAAAAACTGGGCATACACTATGACAACAAACTCATGCAGAAGTGTGTGCCTTGTTGCAGATGCATGACAAATGAAAACAATATGTGGTTCAAAATCGGCTGAAAATATCCTCCTACTAGATGGAATCAAAGTCTGAAGCTAAAAAATTGGGAGTCTAACCATCGTACACTACGCGATTTTCAATTCAACCTGTCGACTCAAATCTGCAGACTGGCTCTGACTTTCGGCAACTATTGCGTGAAGTTCTCCAGACTGTAAATCGGGGTAAAAGTTGTGTACTGTATTCCAGCCTTTAGGGTGACATTACATGCTGCTTTGAACATCTAACAGTTAGAAAGTTGACCAATTCAATGGAAGAAACGCGGACTTGACAACCCTGCATCCAACACATACGAGCTGCAGAAGTCAGCTTTCACTGATCACGGGTTGAGAGGAGAGATGACAGATCTGCACCAACAGATCCTGAGCTCATTGAAAAATATCCTATCTCATAAGATGTGCTTCCTTTACACAGAGCGCGCGTGATCACTAAATCGAAAGTGAACAGCGAGCGCTCATTCAAAAGAGATTATACTCCGCATATTGATAGCGGCTCCCTGATGCGTAAAAATTCTATGTGATGTTAGAATGTTTGCAGGAGCAGCGGTAATGGTCAGAAATTCAGCGGGAGCGGGATTCAGAAAACAGTCCCTCGCAGGGCTCTAATACAAAAACGCAAATAATGATTGGCGACTGTAGAAAGCAAAAGCTGAATCCCGGACATTTTGGGTGATTTAGAAATCGATTAAAAAATGCCGGACACATTTTTTAGGTCCAAAAAGAAGAAGGCATTTCCAGGAAAAAGAGGAGTATGTAATGTATGCAGGATTTTTAGATGACGCCACCATCAACTCTCTGTTCTGGCATGGGGCCAATTACCATCGCCCCGTGGACCTCCCAGACACCACGGGACTAAGCTGGAGGTAAGGTATCCTCCAGTGTCTGGAGAGCGTCCGATCCTGAGCCAGAACCAGCCCGCCGTCAAGCCCACTGGCCGCGTCATTCCTAAGCCCGCCAGCCGTTCCTCAGTCAAGGCCGCCGACCGCGGTACTCTCAAGCCCGCCGGCCCCTCCGTTGTCAAGCCCGCCGGCCGTTCCTTAGTCAAGGCCGCCGACCGCAGTACTCTCAAGCCCGCCGGCCGTTCCTCAGTCAAACCTGCCGGCTGCGCCAATGTCAAGCCAGCTGGCCGCGCTGTTCACCCTTAACCAAAGGAGGAGGATGAGGAGAAAAAGGCTGTTCTCCGCCCTTATCCTAGTCCCAGAGCTCGCTCCAGTGTTGGCTCCAGCCCCCGAATCCAGCCCAAAGAGGGCTCCAGTTCCTGAGTTTAGTGCAT
>NW_015636371.1:208962-217702 GCF_001515625.1 Sinocyclocheilus rhinocerous
CTGTTCCTGAGTTTAGCCCACGGAGGGCTCCTGTTCCTGAGTTTAGCCCACGGAGGGCTCCTGTTCCTGAGTTTAGCCCACGGAGGGCTCCTGTTACTGAGTTTAGTCTAGAGAGAGCTCCAGTCCCCGAGTTTAGCCTAGAGAGGGTCCCAGTCCCCGAGTTTAGCCCAGAGAGGGTCCCAGTCCCAGATTTTAGCCCAGAGATGGCTCCAGTCCCCGAGTTTAGCCCAGAGAGAGCTCCAGTCCCCGAGTTTAGCCCAGAGAGGGCTCCAGTCCCCGAGTTTAGCCCAGATAGGGCTCCAGTCCCCGAGTTTAGCCCGGAGAGGGCTCCAGTTCCCACGTCCAGCCCAAGGAGGGCTCCAGTTCACACATCCAGCCCAAGGAGGGCTCCAGTTCCAGAGTCAGGCTCACGGGAAGGCCTTAGGGGTTGAAATTTCCCCCAAGTATATTTTTTGGGGGGGTTATAGGGCTCCAGCCTCCTGAACTCCCTACTCCGCCATGGCCGCCTGAAGTGTCTGCACCGCCATGGTCCCCTGAGCTCCCTAATCCGCCATGGCCTCCTGAACTCCCTACTCCACCATGACCTCCTGAACTGTCTGCTCCGCCATGGCCCCCTGAGTTCCCTGCTCCGCCATGGCCTCCTGAACTGCCTGCTCCGCCATGGCTTCCTAGTCTGCCTGCTCCGCCATAGCTTCCTAGTCTGCCTGCTCCGCCATGGCTTCCTAGTTCCCTGCTCCGCCATGGCCTCCTGGGATCCCTGATCCGCCATGGTGCCCCGAACTGGTACCGCCTTGGAGGCATCCCTGTTCCGTAGTGGTCGTTCCTGAGGGACCTCCAAGGCACCCACCCTCCCTCCCCGTTGATGTTATGCGGCTTGAGGACGTTCCTTTCCGGAGGGGGGCGTTATGTTACGTTAATGTCCTGTGTCTTGTGTTTTGTTTAGTTTCCCATGGGTCCCAGGTGCCTTTTTGCTCTAGTTTTCCCTCGTGTTTTCCTTTGCCCATATTTGGTTCTTCCTGTTCCTGTTCTGATTGTTGATTTCTCTCCAGCCGTGTTAATTTAGTCTTATCATTTGTGCTCCTTTATAAGCCGGTCTCCTACGTTCATTCGGTGTCCGGTCTCAGTTATCTTTAGTGTGTGTACTCTCCACGTTTCCTCAGTTTTCTATTAAAAGTTCCTTATTGCAAAGATTCTCCGAGCCTCCTGCGTTTCCCTGCCTGACACACTGTGACATTATTTTATAGTTGACATGTATAATTATTTTTTTAGAAAGCAGAAATGAGACTGCAGTCAGGAAATTCAAGTCAGAGATGCAAGAAAGTAAAGAGAGAATTGAAAGGAAGTCGAGGTATGAAGTTTAATCTGTGGAGTGAAGAAGGGATGAGAAGAGAAAAATGTAGATGCAGAAATTGTAAAGTTTTAAAATATGGACACAGCTAAAGATTGTTTAAAGTGTTTATAGTGCATATATATATATATATAAAATATATATATTTTTACATATGGTTACCATTTTAAATGTTCTTATTTTTTTAGACAGTTTGTTGTTGCTTGTGTTATAGTCACATCTTTAATATAGAGTTCATTTTTTATCAATATTCTGATTTCTTAATATTCTGATATTCAGATTTCATCAAATTTAATGTCAACACAACATGTTCCATCAGGTGTTTGAAATTTCACACATGAATTAAGATGTGGATTTAATTTATTTTACTCATAACTTGTAGGTTATATATTTGGGGGTTTGTTTAATATGTGGTTAAGTTTTGATAAATATAAGGGATGGCCCACTTTACCTGAAAAGAAATTTGTCTGGAGTGCATGATCTCAAAATGTTTATTGGTATATACCTTGCAAATGACACTTTATATGAACCGTATTCAAATGAAGTGTGCAGGGCCGGCCCTACCATTTTGGGGGCCCTAAGCAGATTGTCAAAAGTGTTTTCAAGTTATAAATATGAAAATATATTTACTTATTAAGCAAACTTTAAAAAATTTAAAAGTTGAACCATTGCTTTCAGAGAAATGCATCAAAATTTAGTAAGCTTAATGTTTTAATAAAGCAAAAACACCTGCCAATGAGTTATACAATTACAAAATACATTTTTATTATTGTTAACAATAGAAAATAATCTCTTTTCTGAGCTGGCATATTTTAGTCCAGATTAAAATGCAAAAATGTGTAAGTGTATTTTAAAAGTTTTAAAAGGATTTGGTATCGTTTGATAAACACAGAATATCTGTTTGAAAACATTTAAATACTGTTGTGACTTCCTTTCTTCTCCATCACAAGCAGGTGTCAGAAAGTATTTCCGCAGTATTTCTGCTGTTCCATAAGCGCCACCTGCTGTATGAGAGTGAACTTGCTTTTCTTCTGGAAAATGTGGAAATGTCTATGTTTCTTTGAATAAATAAATAAAATCCAAGCTAACAAAGAGCACAGGCAAAGCCTTAGTTTGTTTATGCGAAGAGATTTTTTTTATTTATATTATTTTTTCATGTATTTATTTGATTTGGGATTTATTTTTAAAATGTTAATGTATTGTTGTTATTTGACATAAAAATATATTTCAGTTTCACAAAGAAATGTGCAGTAATTCATTTATAATTTGTCTTAAATCTCATTATGTAAAAAAATGGTGAGAAAAGCGTATTGTGAATCGTATCACATCGTGAGTTGAGTGAATCCCTAACTGACAAGTAAAAGTCTTAGTATATTCGTCCTACACTTGCATGTGTTTCTGTCATCATTTCAAACATAACTTTTTTTTTTTTGGCGCCAAATTCAGGAGTCACCATGGAAACGGATGATAAGAAGTAGTGCGCCATACTTATACTCATGTATAAGTGAGTATAAGTATCACCATACTCATACATGTCCTGTTCTGCAGTTTATCACCACCTAATGGGTCATTTTATAAGCTTATCTGTGACTCTTCAATCAGTTTTTATTACTGCGAACAAAGAAAGACTGATTGAACTAAAAAAAAAACTGTTGGGTTATGGCTGTGACAGGAAATAAAAGCTATTGACTTAAAGCACAACTAGTAACTATTTTAAAAGACTCTTTTCTTGAGCGCTGTCGGTCTGTTGCAGTGGATGTGTTTTCCAGTTTTGAAGTTCAGCTTCTCCATCTCGACATGAATGGTCCTGTTTTATTGGGGGTGATTTACTGTCACTCTCACTCAGCAAAGGACTTCATACAGCAACTTACTGAATTTATCGGCAATATTGCCATAAAGTACAACCGCTTTTTATTAGTGGGCGATTTTAACATCAATGTATGCTCTCAGTCAAACCCCTTATCGGAGGAGTTTCTCAATTTTATTGACTCTTTTAGTCTGGTTCAGTGGATAAAGGACTCCACTCATGTTCAGGGCCATATTTTAGATCTTGTACTCTCTCATGGGTTTGCCGTTTTTGATATTGAGATATCGGATTTCCTGCTCTCTGACCATAAACCGATTTTATTTTCTATGTCTCTTCCTAATCTTTCTCATTTTACTAAGAAAGCTGTAACGCTGGTAAAATTTTAATCAGTGTTTTATGGAGTCTTGTTCTCATCAATACCAAGATGGTGCCGACGCTGATGGCTGCCTCCGTGGCATGCTCCGCAGTTGTTTTTATGTTTTTGTTAGTTTGTCCTGTCTTTAGTTATATCCCTGCAACCAGTTTCACCAGAGACGAATTGCTGGACATTCGGCAGTACACACCACCCGACATTTCACCAGTTTTCGACTATTCTGATGTTTTGCTGGACATTGTAGTCGGGGGAGCTGTGGCGCTGATCAAGCGCTTCAGGACGCGCAGACGGGGGAAGGACCAACATCTAAGTCTTCTAAATTCTGCCTGGCTGGATAGTTTAGATGTCACTGCTCAGCTCAAGCCTTATAAGCACAAATCTAAATCTGTTCTGTGGCAAAATTCTGATACTCGACTCTTACGACAAGCTTGTAGAAAGGCCGAGCGCAAATGGAAAAAGGATAAATTACATATTTCATTTCAGTTGTTTAAAGACAGTTTATCAGCTTATCAGTCTGCTGCTAAGGCTACTTATTTTTCTGATTTAATTAAAAAAAAACATTCTACTTCTAAAGTTCTGTTTTCAGTTATGAATTCTGTTGTTAATCCTTCTGTTAAGACAGTGCCTGTTGCCTCCGATGCTCTATGTGAAAGCTTCTTGAGACACTTCATTGATAAAATCTCTAATTTGAGACCCAAAGTCTGTCCACATTGAACCCCCTCCTTTTTCTCTGCATCCTGTTTCTTGGGATGTTTTTGAACCCATTTCCTTACAATCACTCAAAGACATCATTGCTAATATTAAACCATCTTTTTGTCCTTATGATATTATACACCCTACATTTTTTTAATTAATTGCTGACACTGTCGCGCCAGGTTTGGTGTCTTTTTTTCAATAAGTGCCTTTTAACTGGCTCTGTTCCTGCTACTCTTAATGTGGCTACTGTCACTCCGCTTCTCAAGAAGCCTTCACTAGATCCTTCTATTCTGAATAACTTCCGTCCCATTTCTGTTTTACCATTTATTTCAAAGGTTTTAGAAAAAAATTGTGTTTGACCAACTGCAGTTCTTTCTAAATCTTAATTGCATTACTGAACTTTTTCAATCTGGTTTTAAATCTGCTCATAGTACTGAAACGGCCCTTCTCAGAGTGTAAAACAATATCCTTTTAGCTACCGACTCTGCTAATTCTGTGGTTCTGGTTCTTTTAGATTTATCAGCAGCATTTGACACTGTGGACCACTCTATTTTGATATCTAGATTAGAGTCAGACGTGGGCGTAAAAGGTATGGTCCTTAAGTGGTTTCAGTCATTTTTATCCAAGAGAATTTTTTTTTGTCAAACTAGATAACTTCTCTTCCTCTGTTGCTCCTCTCACCTGTGGCCTCCCTCAAGGCTCGATATTGGCACCCTCCCTTTTTTCCCTGTACATGCTTCCTCTGGGTTCCATTCTAAGAAGGCATGGGGTGTCTTTTCATTTCTACGCTGACGATACCCAGATTTATTTACCTATTAAGAGAAATGATCCTCCAGCACTTAGTACTTTACTAAGGTGCTTAGACGTGGTCAAAACTTGGCTAGCTCAAAATTTTTTAACGTTAAATGAAGATAAAACAGAGGTGGTTGTTTACAGTCCTACTGATCATTCTCAGGCTACCAGCCTAGATCTGGGCAGCTTATCGGCCTTCAGATCTTCTCGTGTGCTAAATCTGGGTGTCCTTCTTGATGAGTCATTAAAATTGGACAAACATATCTCTTCTGTAATTGGTTCCAGTTTTTACCAACTCCGCTTGCTGTCTAAAATCAAACACTTTTTAAATGCTACGACGTTAGAGATGGCTGTCCACACTTTTATTACTTCACGATTAGATTACTGCAACTCACTATATTGCGGTATTTCAAAGTCACAAATTACTCGCCTACAATTGGTCCAAAACGCTGCTGCTAGATTTCTTCAAAATAGTCGCAAATGTGACCACATCACCCCTATACTGAGGGCCCTCCATTGGCTGCCTATTCAATTTAGAATCGATTTTAAAGTTCTCTTACTGGTGTATAAATATACATAACCAAGCCCCTAGTTATCTCTCAGAGCTGTTGCACTTTTATACTCCTACTAGTAGTCTAAGATCCAGTGATCAGAATCTCCTTTAAGTTCCTCAGTCCAGACTAAAACGCAGAGGGGATCGAGCTTTTTCTGTGGTTGGGCCTCGGTTATGGAACAATCTGCCGCTTGACATTAGAGTGGCACCTTCCCTATTCATTTTACGTCTCTTTTAAAAACACACTTGTTTGATCTGCCCTATTAATATCCCATACTTATTACATTGTATTATGGTCTTGTTCACCTGTCATTCCTTTGGTTTTAAATTCATATGTTTTATTCTTTCTGTTTTATGTGTTTATGGTTTGATTTTAATGTACAGCACTTTTGTCAGTCTTGTGGCTGTTTTTAAATGTGCTTTATAAATAAATGAACTTGAACTTGAACTTGAACAACTTCACGTTGTTCTTCATGTGAAAAATGTCGACATATGAAAGAAAACTGTATTTTGATGAGGCAAATATTTATCAAAACTATCCTCATACATTTTCTACTGTGGGAGAATAGATTGGATGGTTGTTGGTTTGCTAACTGCTGTGATCTCATGTGAGTGGCAGGCTACTGGAGGAATTATTGTTGAGTTATTGTCATATTATAGAGGTGTTGTTTCACAAAAGAAAGTTAATGTTTTTGATTTAAAAAAAAAATAAAAGATGTGCACGGATAACTCATTTGTATTAAACACTGCAGCATTCCATAAAACAGTAAGAATTGTATTGATGTGTGTGTGTGTGTGTTTTCAGGTGGCAGGCTGAAGAAGGACTTGAGTTATTACTTGAGTCAGCGCTTTCAGAAGGGCTCGGCAGATCAGCGTCTGCAGGAGAGCATCAGAAACAACCTGCACCGCCACAGCGCTCCCTGTGAGTCCAGCAGAAACACACATGCCTCACAACACTCATGCTGGCGCCAGAAAGCTCGGCTAGACAGTCTGAAGTGCTTTTGAAAGATTGGAGGCCATCGTTGTAAGATTAAACAGGTCATCCAGAAGGGAGCGAACTAGTACTTTAGGTCAACTGACATCATTTCTGAGATAGCTTCAGTTTTTACACACCAATAACTGTAGAAAGTCCTGTTCCACTCAGTGTGACTGCAGTTATTCAGAGAGACTGATGGTCTTTGACACTCTAGAGTTCCAAGAGGTCCGGTCTCTATATTTCCTTCCCAGTGGAGGGAATAGTTAAAAATTTCCATCTGGGCACCAGTAATGCTTTGTAAAAGAAAAAAAAATAGTCATCAAAGATGAGGAAATTGGGTCCTCAGAGGCAAAGGCCAGTGGCTTCTGAGAATTTTTCTATTAAAAATAAATAAATTAAACAAAAAATTAATCAGTTGAGCCCAATTAGATATGATTATTAAAAGATAAGATCAGATGTTTTATCAGGCTATTGTTATTGTGAGACAGAAGGCCATGTGACAGAAAAGATACTGAATGGGCTTCAGAGTTTTCCTCTTGAAGACTGGAGCATTTTTATATTTTGCTTAAAACAAACATAATCAAAACACTCTCATCATGAGCAGAAAACAAACTAGTAATTTTAAAGTTTATGTTGTCTTTCCTTGCCATCTACAAATAATTTCCCCAATTCTAACAATTATATGTTTAATTTAAAATGCTCCGATTAATAATGCTAAATGTGGATGAAAAGATAATGTCCTGTCATAAACCTGCTTTGAATGGTCAGAGGAGGCAAAAATAACTATATTTGCAGCAGTGTTGTTTTCTGCAGTGTTTTAGCTAAAGTCTCGATCTGTGTTTCTGCTTCTGTCTGTCATCTGCAGCTCTTAATGGCGTTTTAGTGTCTTTATAGAGAGGCAACGCACACGGGACGAGTTTGAATGAAGCGCGTTTGGCTCGAGATAAAAAATTGTGTTTAGGGCTGGGCATCGATTTTTTTAGTCACCGACCGAATTGCCTTGATGCCATCAAGTATCGAAACATACTTGCAGTGGAACGTCGTTCGGTACCAAATTTCGGTACCTAAGGGGTTAATGCTGCCTTCACGTGCTATCAGAATTATCCTAAATACGAGTTTCCTAGTTGGAAATTGGACATGAACGGCCTCTCTAGCTGTATTTACAACTGGGAAACTCTGAGATAATTTTGATAGCTGAGGTTCCGAGTTGGGCGAACCATAAACTTTAAATATGGCAGAGGAGAGATACATAGCAGTAGTCGATGTTCTCTCTAAGCTGTGCACTTCTTATGTCACGACCGCGTAGAAGAAATAATATGCCGCGCACAGGACAAACGCAAAAATGAAATGCGAAATAATTGCAATGCTCAAGGCAAACCGCTATAGAGTTGGTGTCACTATATACCGGTGAATGCTGTTTACAGATTTCATAGAAAGAGAAAGATGTGCGTCAAATCAGTCGCTGTAGAAATCAAATACTTTAATGGATGTGGATGCAAAACAGCTCAACACAAGAGCCAACGCAAACGCAATCGTCATCATGTTTACAGAAGAGTGGCTTGATTAAGAGCTGGAAATAGCAGATGAGGAGCACAGCTGTAGTAGTGTGCAAACTCTACTACATGGGGATGTTTAAGATAACTGTAAAAGAATTCACGTTCACGTTTTTTGAAAATAGTTATTGAAAATATTTGTTTTTTATATTATATTATATTGACATCAAAAAGGGAATTCATGAGCAATAACTGCTTCATTGTTTATTTTATAATAAAGAATTGAACTGTACTGCGTGAGATAAAAAAAAAAATGATAACCTAAAATATGCATGATTTAGTTTCATCAAGGGTCAAATCAAATGCAAATAGCACATTAAAGTTAAAAGTTTCACTTTTGTGTGTGTGCACTGTTCAGCTCTGGTATAAAGAATGTTTTTGCTCAGTTGGCTGAAATGTCTGCCCAATAGAGAAAAGCTTTGCTCAGCAAGAAAAAAAAATTCATTTTTCAATTTTCGTTTTCATTTTAAGGGAACATTGCCCAGCACCTGCTCAGATTTGTGATCATCTGTTAAAAAGATCTAATTCCTTAGCTTGCTTTCTGGACTAAACATAATTAATATGAATGTACATTAATGGATTATTCACTTCCAGAATAAAAATGTCCTGATAATTTACTCACCCCCATGTCATCCAAGATGT
>NW_015636371.1:217727-229431 GCF_001515625.1 Sinocyclocheilus rhinocerous
AAAGAGGGAACATTGGTAGTAGTACTGTAAATTTTTATTCATTTTTCTCACAGCATCTACATTGTGTCACAATGGTTCTTGGGTTTTGTTTCTTGTTTAGGTCTTCTTGTCTTTTTCTTGTCATGCTCTCATTAGTTGGATAGTTTCATGTGACGCCTTTGTTTGATATATATATAGCCCTCATGCTTCATTGTCTATTTTGTCTAGCTTAGTTTGTTTGTGTAACCACTGTTGGTGAGTTCTTGTCCATGTTAATTAGTCAAGTCAAGGCAGGTCTTTGTTTCATGGATTATGTTTGTTTTGTATCTTGCTTACGTTTCTGTTTAATAAACACTGCACTTGGGTTGTCACTTCACTTGCCTCCAGTGGACAGTTTTTTACAGAAAGCTAGACCCCAAAATTCATATTTTGGTTCATGGTGTGCGTTGAGGCTTCATGGATGCATGCTACCACATGTCTTTTCCTTCATGGCCGATATTGCATGCTCACTTCGTGTGGGGTTTGCTACTTTGTGACGTGTTGTGCACCACCTTCCAGAGGACCGTCCTTTGGCTTCAGGGTCTCTTCACTCGATGTGTCAGAGAACGGGGTTATGAACAGTAACCTATAAAGACTTGAGTTTGGTTCTGTTCCTCGCAGTCGTATTTGGATTACAGCGCACAAATAAAATTGATCCTTTTGTAATTATGTTGCCTTTTTTTGGTGTATTTTATGGTTCTGTTGTCAGTCACAGCATGTCGGAGAAAAGGCCTTTTGTGTCCCACGGCAAACAAAGTAAATATTACATAAGTAATGGTTAATCGATTGCAGAAATGTTATTCAATTTAAGGGTTTAAAGTGTAGTCTTGTTTAACATTATGTATTCTTCGAAATGAGTTGACAGCAGATATCACATAGAACGAAATATTATCAATTTATAAGTAATAATTTAATTGCATTTAATAATGCAATTGAAAACATGCCATTGATATGACAACTGAATACAAAATAATCAAATATTATATATAAATACTGCCGCAATTTCAGTATTCATAAGGAATAATTTGTAAGTCTGTAAAGTTGTTCATATGTAAATAATTCACATTTTAGGTGTGGTCAATACTGCACTTTATATGCTGTACATACGTGCGGTGGCTTCAGCGCTGAATGGCTGTTTAGAACACAATGAGCAATCCAGTTAATATAGAGATCAGTGGTAGAACCACATTTTACATACAATACACACAAATTCTCATGAGATCACGTTGGTATGGTAAGAAGCACTCAAACAGGAGTGTAAAAGCGGACTGCTGTCCAAGAAGAGCTGATGTGAGTGCACTGTAACCGCAGTGTCGTGTGATTCGGAGCAGGCCATGCACAGATTAAAAAGCTTGTCCTGTTTGATTGCACGTTCAGCTGTGCGTCTGCTGCCATGTGACGCTAAATCCCCTAAACTGCTTCAATCCTCCGGGTTTGAGTATTATAATGATTCTCTGAAGCTCTGAATCTGATTTATTGGAAAGGGACTCCACTGTATTCCCATGAAGAGAGACACAGAGTCACTCACAGCACTGACGGAAACACACCTAATGAACACAGCAGCTAGTCATCTGTGTTTCAGTGGAGCACACACCGTAAACTCCCGCTCACACCGAGGACAGCGAATATAACCATGACTATAAAGATTTAATAATGGCTCTAAATTAAGAGATTGAGCATTTAAAGACACAGACGACAGAACTACTGAGTGCGCTCGTAATACAATTTGTATCATTGTTTTTGTAGTTATCATCCTTGGTGTGAACAAGCCTTTACTTTTTGAAAATGTATATGAATTATACATATATCAGTAGATTTCAGATTTACAACAAAAATAAAGTATTTTTGTTGACAATTCCTTCAAACGCCTGAATCATGAAACCAGTTTCACAGTGGCTACATAGAAAAGTCTAATTAGAGTTTAATATTTAATCAAATTAATGTATAGATATCTTTTAGATATCTTAACTGTACCCTCAAACCTAAACATAACTACTTTTATAGAGAGTATAAAAAGAATATGTAACATACAGAAAGTTTCACTATACCATTAAATACATATTTTTAAGTGACTTAATCCCACTTAATTTAGGTCTGCTCCAATCATACGGAGATTTGAAGATTTGGATCACACCATACAAATGCTGTAATTTATTTTTCCTTTTTATGACCATTTTATGTTGTGTTTGTTGAATTTTTTTAATCCCAGCATACGGAGTAAATGTATTTTGTGTCCCACAGCAAAGTGTGGTCTTGTTTAATATTATGTCATTTTTAGTAATACAGAACAGAGTAAAGTCTAATCGTTTCATAAATAATTTTAAATGTGTACACTGTGAGTCAGCTGTGTTGAACAAATAGGATTGTAAACAGAAATAGAACCAGAATAAAGAAAGCTTTATTGCCGAGTAGGAATTTGTTTCGGTGACAGAAGAAGCTCCAGCACACAGAGACAACAACAACACAGAGATAACAAAAATAAAAAATAAAGATATATATTCTTTAAACAGGCAAATTTGTATGTACAGGTGTGTTATATAAATAGAATAGAATTAACAGGAAATGGAAAAAGAAGACGTAGGTTATTGTCAAATAAATACAAGTGGTATTTCACATGTTTTATTGCACAATGGGGAGAGCATTTAACTGTTCATGAGGTCAATGGCCTGAGGGAAGAAACTGTTCTTGTGTCTGGCTGTTCTGGTGTTCAGTGCTCTGTAGCGCTGACCAGACGGCAAAAGCTCAAAGAGCTGTGAGGGGTCCAGAGGGATTTTACCAGCCCTTTTTACTCACTCTTCTTGGAGATTCACTCCGCAGTCCAGACTACCCTCTGTAATCTACTAATGTCAGTTTTGGAAGCTGTGCTGAAGCAGACAGTTATTGAACAGCAGAGGACGGATTCAATGACTGCAGAGTAGAAGTGTTTGAGCAGCTCCTGTGGCAGGTTGAACTTCCTCAGCTGGTGAAGGAAATACAGCCTCTGCTGGGTCTTGTTCACAACACAGTCAGTGAGTGTCCCACTTCAGGTCCTGAGAGATGGTGGTTCCCAGGAACCTGAATGACTCCACTGCAGTCACAGAGCTGTTCATGATGGTGAGTGGAGGGAGAGCAGGGGGTTCCTCCTGAAGTCCACCATCATCTCCACTCTTCTGAGCGTGTTCAGCTCCAGGTTGGGGTGATTGCACCAGACAGCCAGCTCTTTAACCTCCTGTCTGTAAGCAGACTTGTCTCTGTCCTGGATGAGGCCGTGTCAAACTTCAGGAGGTTGACAGAGGGGTCAGTAGATGTGCAGTCATTGGTGTAGAGAGAGAAGAGCAGCGGGGAGAGGATGCAACCCTGGGGGGCTCCAGAGCTGATGCTGCGGCTGTCTGACATGAGTTTTCACAGCCTCACTAGCTGCTGCCTGTCTGTCAGGAAGCTGGTGATCCACTGACAGATAGAGCCGGGTTAGTTTGATCTGGAGGAGTGCTGGGATGATGGTGTTGAAAGCCGAGCTGAACAGGATCCTCTCACAAGTCTCTGGTCTGTCCAGATGTTGTAGGATATAATGCATTCTCCTATTGACTGCATCATCCGCAGAGCTGTTTGCCCGATAAGCAGACTGCAGGGGGTCCGGTGATGAACATAATTTCATCGATTATAAATTCATTCCATGAATTTGATATTCATAAATAAAGATTAATGAATGTGTATATCTGTTAAATTGTGGGTCTGTAAATAATTTATGTTTTAGATGATGTCAGTAGTGTACTTTTCATTCTAAGTGAACCCCACTGTTCATGAAACATCGATCACTTTGGACATAAACATTCCCCATTTAATGTCCTCTGTCCTTCATTCATTAATGCTCGTTGCCTCTATAATGCCTCCTGTGATACGGAGAAGAGAAGCACATCGCTGAAGAACTGCCAGTCCTGGAATGCTCTGATGATGATGATGATGAAGTATAATGATGCATTAGTGTAGGTAATGATGTAAGACCTGTCTCATGTTCTCTTTATTAAATGAGTGAAGGACACAATGTGCTGTAGATGTTATAGATACTACAGGGAAAGATGTGAACCAATGATTTACTTGATCAATTGATGTAAAAGTTAACTATTTAAAATGAATGTTTGATCAGGATGGAAAGAGTGGAGTCTCTGAATCTGTTCATTTAATGTTTTGTGGAATAATCTGTCAGATAAATACAGCATTGCTCTGATAGGGAGACTGTCCTCTGACATTTTTCAGTGATACAGCAATGGCAAAATCAAGTGAAGACCCCGGGCTTCATTTGATTCATACTCATCTTTGAGATTTTCTCCATTCTGACAGATGAACGGCTGTCAAACAGCAGTCATACAGCGTTTTCATGTGGAAGAATCAACATTTCACTTCTGGATTATAATTTGCAGTCAGGTTAGCAATTAGATATGTTAATGAACAGTATCACCTAAATTAGCAGATTCTTTTATATATATATATATATATCATCTACATTAACCTAAATGTCAGCTATAAATAAATACAAAGTCACATCTGCAATTTCACATTTCTATAAAAAATAATACAAAACTAAAACATTGAAACGTGTGCATGTTGAGGACTGCTGAAGCACCAGCTTCTGTTGTTGTTTTCTGTAGGTTTGAATGAAACCATCACAAACCACTGATGGAAATATAAGCTGTGAGCAGATTCACACTTCACAAATCTACCAGAAATACTGGACCATCTGCACGATATAGATATTATTGACATAAACGTTAACGTTTAAAAAAGAAGTTTCATTACACTGTAAGGCAATTATAAATGAAAGAAATGCAGTAAAATTATAGTGATAAGTAGATTAAACCCGAGCAATAGCAGTAAAGTTCTATATCATTTTCCATATTTTCAAATAATACAAAAATAATCAAAACTGTAAATAAGACGAATTATTAAGATCCTGGGATGCGTTTTGTTTGCTGCTTTTCCTTCACTATCTGCTCCCACTAAAACCAACCAAACAAACAAATAAGAACGAGCATGAAGTTCATATATTAAATCCGTGTTCAAAGCTGATTGGTGGTCTCTTTCTGGGTGTGTGCTGTGATTGGAGGATTTCATACCATCTGGTTTGTTCTCTCTCTGTGATTGGCTGATTGTGAGTTTGAATCTGCCTTTGTTTGTATTTAAATGAGTTTTCTTTATTTTAGCCTGATGAAGGTCTGTGTGCCAAAACATGTTGGCAACAAAAACAATCTATTTCTTCCAGCTTCTTACACTGACTCTTTCTTTTCTCCGCTCCACATGCACTGCTGGTTTTGTTTTTGTCTTTTTCCACTTGTGAAGCTGCAGGAGAATAGCCCCGTAAGACATCTGAACAAGCATTTAAGCAGAAACCTTCAGCAGCTCTTCCAGTAAATGGCTCCACGGTGGGGAAAAAATGATTTATACAGTTTTTATTCATTTATTTGTTCTTACCTTTTTCACACATTAAATCAAAACTAGTGTTGATAGTTGGTAATTGGTGTTGATACAATAAGAATATTTTAAAATATTACATCTATGCCTGTTGTCAAATGGACAGATGGATTCGTGGAGAGCTGGATCTGAGGTTTGTCTCATTTGCAAGCATCAAGCCAGCTGCTTAAAAAATCAAATGTAAAATGCAGGCAGTAATTCTCGCAGCTTAACAAAAGTAAAATCAATCTGCACTCACATCTGACTGTTGCAAACTTGATCACCAGCATGAAGCTAAATCTTGCCAGACCCAGACTACAATACTCTAGCAAAGCCACACAGCACCAGAAGTCAGATTAAAGTAGTGTCCAGTTTACTCCTGGCTGTGTGCCGCATTATTTTTGGTTGATTTACCATTCACTGGAACTCTCAGAGTCCAGGTGCCACTACTACAGGCCTGTACTACATGTGAAAGGAGTGAGTTCAACATATCTGCTCTTACAGATCCATCCTATCAGAGTCACTGGGTGTTTCTCGACGGGAGAGCTGCTCACGTCATCGAGTGCTGTCTCGAAGACTGTCTCCTTTTGAAGGATCCTCAGAAAGCAGTCCTTCATTCTGTGTATTTGGAGGGATTTTTGTAGGAAGGACCCCGTGGTCTTTTGGTTAAAAGCCAGAAATAGGGTCAGTAGTTAACACAAGCATATTTTCACGTTTCATTGTGGCAAGACAAATGCTTCCTTCAAAGCTGGTGATGAGAAGATTAAGTGCAGGAAAGGATTCTAACATGTTTATTGTACTGTCAGTTTTAATGTCAGTGCAACTTTACTCAGCATTAGGAAAATAAAAACGGTCATTCTTTGAATGTGGGCTTGACAGAGAAGACCATATCCGATTTTTCGACCCGCCTGTTTACATTCACTTTAGACACAACTGGTATCCGATATCTGTGTTTAAATTAATTCCCGCCCAAAAGGATTGTCTGCAGTGATCGCTTTACTGTGCACATGGTAGACCCTTGGGTTTTGAATGGCCGTGCTATTAAATTATTTATATAATTCACGTCGAGTGGATATTATTATAATTGGCCAGCATGGACAACGGCTGTCATGGATGTTTTGCAGCACAAAATCTGACTGAACGTATAAATAACGGAAAATAACAGTAACTTTCATTCATTAAGCTAATTTATCTACAGCTCGTTAGAGGTAGAATTCTTTGTGAAATAAAGTAGCGTCAAGATGATGTTTATTGAAATGAATTCAAATGAATTAACGAGAGAGAAAGAGAGAGAGAGCGAGTGTGAAGCATGTTGGTTTAATTACAAAAACTGCTAAGTTATCACTTCATTGCTGAGAAATATAATGAAGTTTTTAGCTGTTGTATTTATAAAATTCACGGGGCAGGGATTGAACACCAACTCCTGAATGTGCAATTTCTTACCGATATAAAGTTTCCATCTCAATAAAACGCGAGCGCAAACAGCACACTGGCATTAAAACACGAGCTTTATGTGCAAACATGTCTCACAGTGGGAGTTCTGCGGGGATTCAGATGTGTGTTTAGATGGAGTCAGAGGTCCAGATATCAGATATGTATCTGATTTAAAACCACATTTGGAGGTGGCTCAGATCGGATGCGAAAAAATCTGATCTCTTGCAGAGTTCCCTTTCGAAAGGGAACGCTACGCTGCATCCTCTAGAGCAGGGGTGGCGAACGTCAGTCCTGGAGAGCCGCAGCCCTGCAGAGTTCAGCTCCAACCATCATGAGTTAAGAGCAAGCGCGTTGCGGTCTCTTCCCCATCTGAGTGAGAGCATGCTCCTGCTATCTTCCTCCGAGGAGGTTGGTATTTTTAGCATTAATACTGCTTTTTAGATCGCTTGTTTTTCTCTCGCTACATCATATATGGGGATACACGTGATTTATGAGTGGTTTGTTTGGGAGCGGAGCACGCAGAGTCTGCTCTCGTGAGTGTTCATTCATAAAATGCGATGCGTTTTTCTTCTTGCGGGTAGAAACTCTTATGCAATATAGAATCGAGCGGCTCGAATCTCGCATTGCCGCGGCAACTCATGCGTTATGGGTCTGCAACAAAATTAATGCGTTGCAAGCTGTTATTCACGATTCTTTTATATTGCATATATTTTGATGATTTTCAGCTTAACATCCAGACGATGTTTCACTTGTTTGGTTGTTTGGCTGCATTTAATTCTGAGGAATTAAATGATATGTAGTCATCTGGCTTTGAGAAGCTAAGATATCTATGTTAGTCGAGCAGAAGGATTCCTAGAACTCGGCTATTTACTGTGAGCGTCGTCAGGTCTCCTCTCGCTACAGATAGTTATCTATTGAGGCCTCCGCTCGCCAGAGCTTCGCTAGGACAGGATCGGTGAGTTGTAGGCTCTCTGTGAGCCTCCTTACAAGATGTCCTGAGCACGGAGTGTAGTTAGGCCTCCTCTCGTTTAGAGAGTCGTCATGCTAAGGCCTCCGCTCCTAGAGCTCGTCCATTTACTGTGAGCGTCGTCAGGTCTCCTCTCGCTACAGAGGGTTATTTATTGAGGTCTCTGCTCGCGAGAGCTCCGCTAGGACAGGATCGGTGAGTTGTAGGCTCTATGTGAGCCTCTTTACAAGATGTCCTGAGCGTGGGGTGTTAGTTAGGCCTCCTCATGTTGAGGTCTCCGCTCCTAGAGCTCGGCTAGGCGGTAGGGTAGTATGCTAGGTTATTAGGCTTGGAGCCCCCTTGGCTACTGACCTTATATGGAGTGTGCTAGGCCACCTCTCACTTTGAGAAGTGTTGTATTTAGGCCTCCACTCTGCAGAGCTTCGTGGGCCATTTAGCTAAACTGAGCATTAGGCTCTCTGTGAGCCTCTTTGGCCTCCGCTCCTTAGAAGTTCTGGTCTATGGTTGTGTTGCTGGTGCAGGGGTGAGGACTCCTTGAGTCTTGTCTTGGCTCAGCCTATAAGGCACTCATCCCTTTCAGCATGGCGGCGTTGGTATACCGTTCCCCTAGCGCCCTCTAGAGGACGCAGCGTAGAGTTCCCTTTCGAAAGAGAACGTCTCAGGTTACGCATGTATTCATGGTTCCCTGAGAATAGGGAACGAGACGCTGCGTCCCTTGGCCATGCTTCAGGCATTCCTGCATACATCTCCTGAAGACAAGAAAGAGGATGACGTAATTCACAGGTGCCCTTTTATACTTTCGGCCACACCAGTTATGACGTCATGGGCTGCCACCTGCCAATGTCAAGTTCATTGTCGTGTTTAGACTCATGCTTCAGACACCGGTCATGCCAAAGAATGCAGAAGAAAGCGCCCTCTAGAGGATGCAGCGTCTCGTTCCCTATTCTCAGGGAACCATGGTTACATGCGTAACCTGAGACGTTTTGTGTTTACAGGTGTGCAACAAATTCCAATCTGTGTCAGATGTGAGCATAAAATCTGATTGCAGCCTAAAGCACTAGCATGCTTTTTTGAGGTTAATGGGTGTTGTTTTTCTCAAAATGATGTGCATGTTTATAACTTGTTTGCATACTTTTCTAAAGCTTGAGGAAAGTCACCTGCCATCGAATGGACATGAGTGAGCTGGACATTTTATAATATTCTTAGAACAACACTGGGGAGACTAAATAATGACTGAATTATCTTTGTAGTTGAACTATGCCTTTCATCTTTTTGAAATGATCAAGAAGGCACAGCAGGAAACTTTCAGCCATGCACAAACTGGCCCTTTAAGAGCTGCTGGGTGTTTGTTATCTGGAGAGTGCATGGATGCAGCAGGATGGAGGACAAGATGGAGGCACACATCTGAGCAACACACACACATGTAATGGAGCTGCTGTGTGAATTGACTGGGCTGTCGAGTCCAGCGGTTTAGCATATGTAAAGAATAAAGCACAATAGACTGATCCGGGGGGGTGTTCATGTAACGCAGACAGTGTCCCAATACACCGAGCTGCCTGCCTATACAGCATCTTTAGAGCACGCTTTCAGTGTCTCTGATGGCCAAACAAAACATGGTTTTATGCCCAGAAACCCTACCTGGTTGAAAAGAGCAGTATGGTTATTTTGGTCTCTGAATGAATGCGGTGTACAGTGACAGGAAGCTTTGTTTTGCACACACCACAAACATCAAGCAGCACGGCATTGTAGAAATGAGGACGGTAGCGGCGCACGCCGTTCACTGCTTCACACCACCAGCGTCTTTGTGCTCCTTTGTTGTGTTTTGTGTGGCTGGAGGGAGCGTTCCCCACCCCCACTGCACCCCTGCGGGCCGGAGCCGCTCTCACGGAGCAGTTAACAGGTGCTTGTTCCTCCAGAGGTTCCCCCTCCACAGATGGTTCTTCCCTCCCCCATCTGGTCTCCCGCGCTCCCTCATTCTCCAGATCCCGTTCCGTCCTCAGCTCTCCGTCGGATCTGCTTCTCTGCCAGCCTCACGCTCGGCTCTTCTGCGCAGATCGGACTCTTTTCTCTGCCAGCCGCTGACACAAAGAAAGGATTAGCGCTTGATCGCACGGGAGCGTGTGCCATTGCTGGAAGGGACCGTATTCTCGCTTGACATCCAGGCAAGTGGACTTATTTCTCACTATGTATGAATGTGTGCATTGAGAAACCGTTGTGAATTGCACAGATTTGCGGAGAATGGCTGTGCTGGCTCAGCTAACACTCAGAAGCTGTGCGTTCATCTGCATCCCAGGATCAGCTTAGAGTGCGTTAATGGTGTGCTAATGGCTGTGCTAGTGTGGCATCACTGTGTTGATGTTTGGAAATGGCTGTGCTGCTTCATCTAGAGCTGTGTTAGCAGAGGCTGTGAAGGTGACAGTGCTGTGTGCTGATTTATGGAGCAGATGTGCTCTCGCTGTGGTCAAAGCCATCTTGGTAGATCAGAGCGACGCTGGGGATTTGTTGTGGTGGTTTAGCAGTACCTGTGCTGATTTAAGTTGCTAGCGGCCGGTGCATTGAACGTTAATCTGTAAACCCTGCAGACTCTTTCTGTCAGATAGGTTTGGGAAAATCCTTGTGATTGAAGGTTATTACATTTTCAAATGCAGCTGTCAAGATGATCATTAGAAAAGCCTATTGGTTGGTCATTGGTCAAGAGATTTGCGTACATCCAGCTAACGCCATGTCGAATTTGACATTTTAGTTTAGCGAAGACTCTGCTAGCAAGTAGATTCAGTGTTTATCGGTAAACATTGTGGGCATGTTTGATCAAATCAGTGTGATTTTTATGGGCTGAATGTCAGTGTTACACACAACACACACCTACAGGTTCCTGGGAGCTGATCTCTGAAGAGCTGTGCTAGCATTAGTGCTCCTCTGCTAGCTGCTCGCTCCTGCTACTTTTGCCATAGAAAATCATTTCTGACTGTTTGTTTGAGCAGAGTACTGCCAGCTACTCTAAAAAAAGACTTGATAGTCATACGTGTGCTAAATCTGGAGTATGATTATACCACACTTACTCACATTATTGCTTTTAGCTTTGGCATGTCTTAGTTCAGGTTTTAGTTCAGTCTGGAACTAGTTTATGAGGTGGAGAAAACACTAACCTTAAACTAGTTCCAGGAACTGCTGTGGAGAAGACGGTGATCAGTTCCATTGAGATGCTAATAAACAGATCTCAGTTTGTCTGCCAAAGCGTATCCGTATGAATGTAAACAGAGATGGGAATCATCTGAGCTGTGCTATATTGTAAATATAGTCACGGCTAAACAGCGTAACAACAAAAATAACATTCATGACGAAATGATGAACAGGTGTTTCACTTCATAACAGTTACTATGTTGTGGATTTTAGTAGGGCTGTCGCAATTTGTCGATTTTATTAGACTATTCGATTTTTAAAAATCCTCATTTTCATTTTGCTCGCATCGGCTAACCGACAAAATACCGGAAGTGGCACTTTTCACAGAGGAGAATGTATAAAACACATTATTAGTATGTTTTCCAAGGCTGCATGATATATTAAAGGGGTCATATGACTTTGCTAAAAATAAAATTATGTTGTGTATTTGGTGTAATGAAATGTTTATGCGGTTTAAGGTAAAAAAAAAAAACACATTATTTTCCAGATAATGTACATTATTGTTTCTCCTCTATGCCCCGCCTTTCTGAAACGCGTCGATTTTTACAAAACTCATTGTTCTGAAAAGCGAGGTGTGCTGTGATTGGCCAGCTATCCAGTGCGTTGTGATTGGCCGAATACCTCAAGCGTGTGACGGAAATGTTACGTCCCTTACCATATTGTGATGCCTGCGGCAACCAC
>NW_015636371.1:230673-231046 GCF_001515625.1 Sinocyclocheilus rhinocerous
ATATCTAATTTCTAATGTTTTATATGCAGATTAAATAGGTTAAACTTTTGGCTTGTCTGCCGAGGCCACAGGAGGGCGCAATGAGCAAAATAATGCAGCACATTTAAATTGTAAACACAAGGAAATAAGTCTATAAAAAAACGTGCATTATGTCTACATTAACTCATATAAATAAAAAATAATTTCGTAAATTGTATAAACAATTATGAACAAAACAGCATCACGTATTTATGCATTGCTTAATACAAAGAGCCGAATCGCCATTCACACAGACTGCATTTAAAAACATATGAGACGCAGTGAAAAGGAATAAACCTCCACAAATTCGTGACGTGTTTTCTAAAAGTTTAAACTGTTTTAACTTTGCATGGCT
>NW_015636371.1:231139-231709 GCF_001515625.1 Sinocyclocheilus rhinocerous
ATGTTTATTTTAAATTCGACTAATATTCATTCTTTATTCACAATCTCCTCATCACAGGCAGGCACAGCACTCATGTTCGCGTTTGTGTGTGCTGTCTGCGTCACTCAGAGCACGTGCATATATCGTGCACTATATCGAAAATTTTTTATACCGTTATCGAAGGTGTACCGTCGATAAATATCGATACCGTTTTATCGCCCAGGCCTAGGTTAAATTAAATTTTATTAATCAAAAAGCCTGTCTAATTAATTGAGTTTTACAGTTTTGTCTTTACCAAATTCTGTTTTCCATTATTTTCTGGATTCCATTTTAATAGTTCCATTAAATTTTAATAATCAAAAGCATCTCCAGTTAATTGATTTTATATATATAAAAAAAAGGATTTTATTTTCAGAAATACTGCACATTTACATTTTTCTCCTTAATAAATTCTGGTAAATAATATATCTGGTAAATACTCCTTTAAAAAGTGTTTTTTGATTATAATTTTATTATTAGTAGACTAGAACACGTGGATATGTTGTCATTCTTACACTATAATACTGAACTTTGATTTCAGTGATTTGGACT
>NW_015636371.1:231951-244309 GCF_001515625.1 Sinocyclocheilus rhinocerous
TTTTTTTTTCAGAAATACTGCACATTTACATTTTTCTCCTAAATAAATTCTGGTAAATAATATTTCTGGTAAATACTCCTTTAAAAAGTGTTTTTTGATTACAAGTGTATTATTAGTAGACTAGAACACGTGGATATGTTGTCATTCTTACACTATAATACTGAACTTTGAGTTCAGTGATTTGGACTATGAGATGGACACTTGCTTCTTACACTCTCTGTTGCACTTTACTTTTTTACTTTTGGATTTCATTTGGTTTAATGAAATATAGTTTAATAAAATATTCTTAAGTAAAATTGTTGATTTTTTTTGTGGGAAATTAATCGTTTAGATTAACCGATTAATCGATAAATTAGTTGATATATTAATTGAAATAAAAATAGTCATTAGTGGCAGCCCTATATTTTAGCATGATTGGAAAACCATGCTGATCATCTGATTTATACTTTGATATAAGATCTAGATGTCTGGGTTAAATGATGTGCCTGGCATCATTTATTAAAAAGACTTGTTAAATCTAAGAATCAGTCGTTTATTAAACACTACAGTAATGTGTGTACAATCCATAGAGGCCTGAGAGCTGTCAAACAGAGATCAGAAAAACTCTGAAACAGTTAAGCAGTGTGCTAGTCGAAAGCTTTGACTATTGCATTGAGATGCTAATAAATAAATGGTAGTGACTCATAATTAGATTAAGGTGTCTTGTGTGAGCATTTCAATATTTCTGTGGACTTATTTCAGATATGCCCATATTTGGTTAGTTTGAAGCAATGCATTGTTTACATATTCATATTGTTAAAGGAAATGTTTGCCAAAAGACATTCATGTGCTGTATTTGAAGTTGTTTGTGTGAGTATTCGCTCATCTTCCCCTCCAGAACAGCTCTCACATCTCATTCACATAATTGTGTCTTTGACACCAAACTATTACTGTTACTGTTAATGGCACCAACACTCAAATGGTGTGAACTTTGTCACAGTATATTTTGAGAGTTCATGCATTAGTCAGGACGAATCCTTTATACTAAAAGTACAAAAAAAAAAAACCTAAAATCTTTAAACCATTTTGAAAAATGTCTTTATACAATATGTCTTGTTTCTGTTTTTCAGAACAGGAAAATAATGGCTGTTGATGTTCAGACTGTTGATGTTTCTTTCTTTCTACAGGTTATCTTAAGTAGAGCCCGACCGATATATCGTTTAGCCGATATTATCGGCCGATATGAGCCTGTCGCCGATATATTGGTATCGGCGAATATGCCGCCGATATGAACATTTTTTTACAGAACATATAACGCAGATTAAATGCTTCTGAATGGTGTAATTACATCGTTTGTCCAGCAGAGCGCGCTCCATTGTTTGCTACTGGACCCAGGTCAGCGTAGTATAGAGATGCGTGGATGAGCTCAAACTTCACCAGAATCCGCTGCTTCAAATTATCCGCCCGCCACCCACCTGCACCTATATTTGACCGTCACATTACAATGATTCTAATTCTTAGTTTTGCATGATGCTATGATGCATGGATGGTTCATTTTAACAGCAGATTCAGTGACGTTAGAGACTAGAGCTGATCTGCGCTCCACGGCACGCGTCTGCGGCGCATTAAAGCCTGTGTTTCGGCCACCGGAGCTGATCGCGGCCACTCAATGCTGGTGTTTACCGGCCGCGCCGCGACCCAGAACTCATGCTTAACGCTATATTGTCACCTAGTTGGAGAGACTCAATGCTTGCTAAGTAAATAAACAACAATGTCCCAATCTTTTACTTTCACAATGAGCTTATCATATTAGTTTGCTACATTAGTAGGGCACAATGATTTCCGCGATGCAAAAAGCATGGACGGAATCGCGAAATCCATTCATAAAAACGGAATTTACTGTATAACGTGGAATTTCATGGAATTTGTCTTATTTTTAATGAATAAATAAAAAACAGGTAAGTACATATACACACACACACACACACACACATATATATATATATAGAGAGAGAGAGCGAGAGAGAGACTGTAAACTATGACAGAAATTATGGTTATCATGGTAAATAATTGGGTAAATATTTTGTCATATCAGTAAGGATGGATGTAGGTTTAGTCCAACCATCTTCCCAGCACACACACAGTAATGTTAAACCGAATTGCTTTTGATGTGCTTAATGCATAATTTATATGCAAAAGATATTTGCAGTAAATATATACAATGGTTTCTTGACAATTTCTATGTATACTTGCCAGTGTGATGTTTATTTTTTGTTGTTTTTTTTACTTCAGTTGCTTCTTTTTAAATAGTTTTTCTGTTATTTATTTCAGGGTTTGTTCATCCTCCTCTTGTACACCAGTCCTCTCTCCTGCTCGTCAAATTTCAGTCACCTCATCTATAAGATAAAAGAAGGATTACCTAAAGGGATACTCATAGGGGCTATCGGTGCAGACTTAAAATTGGATCTTTCTGTCAATCCTCCTCGTTCATTCAATCTGGAGCTAAAGATGGCCAGCCAGCAGTACGTGAATCTGAATAACACGACGGGGGAGCTGTTCACATCTGCTGTGGAGATTGACAGAGAGGCTCTGTGCGCGGAGTCCCATGAGGGCCAGGGCTGCGCAATCTCTCTGGACGTGCTAATCCTTCCTCAACAGTACTTTCAGCGTTTGATCACCACATTTGAGTTATCATTGTAAAAAATATGTTTATGTATATATATTCTGTTTATGTAGGCTATATGCTGTATTCTATATACATTACCAGTCAAAAGTTTGGACACATGAATGGGAAGTGTGCCCAAACTTTTGACTATAATGTACTATAATATAGCCTACACATAAAGAATATCGGCTGACATATCGTTATCGGTTTTTAACTCCCTAATATCGGTATCGGTATCGGCATCGGCCCCCAAAAAACCCATATCGGTCGGGCTCTAATCTTAAGAGTTCTTCCATTGTTTTAATTTGAGTTTTAGTATAACATTATATCATTCATATTTTTAGTTTTAGTTTTTTATTATTTAAAGAAGAAACCAATCCAATGTACAGCTGGCATTTTTTTTTTTTCAGTTTGAATGTTTTCAGCTTGATTATTTTCATATAAAAATATGGCATGCAGTTGCTTCAAACAATGGTATAAACATTATTCAATGTAAATTGTTATAATCATAATTAATAATCGCAATGACAATTTCAAGGGAATAATCAACAATTATTTTTGTCATAATCGTGCAGCCCTAACTGAATGGGTTTATTTGTTCCGACCCCAGTTTTTGTGTGTATGAAGGATACTACTAAGTGTTTCCAACATATTCCAATATCAGTCGATAGAAGTATCTCAGTGCTCGTGACACATGAGAGATGAATCTAGTGAACAATGATATTGCAGATAAAGACGGTGATCTTCAGGTTCAATATTTTGACATGGTGTGATCCAGGAGAAACTTGAGTTGAATATCTTCCATGTCCAGTTGATTAAGGACAGATGGCTCTTCATTCTCTGCTTTCAATCACACGCACACACACACACACACACACACACGCACACTCGCACACACACACGAGAGCTTATCCAATTCATCTGGGCATTGTGTACGGCTCGGTGCTGCACAGAGACTCTTTTCAGAGCTGAAGCAGGCAGCTGCAGCGTGAGGAAGCGGCACACTGAGAGATCCACCAGTCTTATGGCAGGAGAGACAAACAGGGCAGAGGAAGAGGGCCTGACGCTGCTGGAGGTGGGCGGGGCTTGTGAAGAGGGAGGGGCACAAACGGTTGATGTCAGGGCCAGATGCTCTCCACACAAAAGAGTATTTCTCAGGAAGCGATGCTGGGAAGCGTGGCACTTACCACTGTGTGTGTGTGTGTGCGCACGCGTGCGTGTGTGTGTCTGTGAGTGAGTGAGTGAGTGAGTGTGTGTGTGTGTTAGGGGTTGCACAGACTAATCGACTAGTCGACTTCAGTGCTCTGCCATGACGCTTTAAGGGAAATGTATTGTCAACACTGTACTGTGAGTTCTCAATAAAATAGCTTAGAAACTGAAAAGTTCAAGCATATATTTCTTAATAACTAGAATCAGAAGTTGTTCAACCCCTAGTGTGTGTGAGTGAGTGAGTGTGTGCTCGCACGCGTGCGTGTGTGTGTCTGTGTGTCTGTGAGTGAGTGAGTGAGTGTGTCAGTGTGTGTGTGTGTGTGTGTGTGTGCCTGTGAGTGTGAGTGAGTGTGTGTGTGTCTGTGAGTGAGTGAGTGAGTGAGTGTGTCAGTGTGTGTGTGTGTGTGACTGACTGTGTGTGTGTGTGTGTGTGTGTCACTGCATTGCAGGGGTCTTTGCTTTAATGACTCACAATAGGGCCTTTCGCACCGCTTTAGTTCCAGAACTAAATGTACAGTACTAAAGTACTGGGACGATTTTGCGCGAACTATTTCCCAGTACCATTTAAAGGGTTGCATTCGCACCGAGAGTGTGTACTAAGAAGTGACGTAAGCCGATTTTAAAGGATGTTTTGGCTCAATGCAGCTGCGTGGATGTGCGAGTGATCTGAGATTGCACACTGTGAACGGAGTGCCCTGTGCTGCAATATAAGCAAGAACTCAGTTCTTTGTGTTTAGTTGAAGAGACAGTTATGTGGGAAGTGACACACACGAGTCTCAGTGATACTGAACTGACTTATACGCACACATTCAATATATCAGAATATTTGAATCAGAGGACGAAATATCAGTGTGTTTCACTTAAAAGTAGGCTTAATCATTTTTGACTAATTTACCCGGTAAATTTCAAAAGCATTTCAACCAGTGATTGTGGATCATGTGTTTAGGTTTTTGATGTTTGTTTTGTTAAAAGACTTTTTCTAAGAGTGTTGAGAAAAAATCCCATGTTTATTCTGGCCAGTATTGGACAGCAAAAAGCAAAAATACGATAACTAGACTTATTTTACCCTAGGTGACGCGTGTTCTCTGAACTCTGTATTGAGAAGCTGTAGAGTCACAGACTGGCAGGGTTTCTCCAGACTGTAGTGAACTAGAGCTGATGAATGTGAACGGTCTGATGCTGGTATGTTTCACTGCATGACACACGGGTCACCTCTCAGTAACCGCAGTATTTCTGGTTGGTTAGCAGTCCTCTTATAAACAATCACAAGTTTTTATGACGTGATGTTTACACCGTATCTGACCGTACGGCAGTGTCTCAGTCTCCACCGGGCTAGAGTAACAAGACGATGCCGTGACAAGTTGTATAATTCAAACTATGTTATTAAATAACTGCTTCAAACCAAATCAAATAACAAACTAGGTGTTGAGAACCACTTTGCCGAAGTTGTAACTGGGCCTGAGAACACACTGTAACACACGTTTAGCAGGAGCAGACAGCAGCGGGACTGAAATATCCACCCCACACAGACCACTGTGATTCTCAAAGCATGGAACCCATGTGTCTTAACTCAGGTTTATCATAAGAAAGGTTGGGAACCACTGCTCTAAAGGTTAAAGTAAACACTTTAAACATTCTACTAAGCATCAGTAACTCTGCAACTACATGTCAACTAACTCTCATTAGAGTACTAGTAGACTGTTAGGTTAGGGTTAGTAGAATAAGTTGGCATGCACTTGCAAAGTTAATTGTAGTCAGTCGAATGTCCATCAGAATGAAGTGTCAGCAGATGTGAAGCAGCCAGTCTGCTAATACTCTAATGACTGCTAGTTGAGCTGCACAAGTTACTGACAGTCAGCAGAATAAAGTATTTAATATATACTGAAGTGGAGAGAGCTCTGTGGTCAGCTGGCCAAATGTAAGTATGAGCAAGATAAGTCTGGATGTGTTTATCTGGGTTTGGATTAACCGATTCTCAAGCTTTCTCATCACAAGCCGCTCATTGTCCTACTGAATAAAATATTTTACAGCTATAACTAGAAACCAAGCATACGGTTGATGAGGGAAAATATTAATATGTTGTAGTTTTTGTGTGAAATCAATTGAGGTCATCTTGAGTAGGGTTGGGTACCGAAACCCGGTACCAATATGGCACCGGTACCTATGTAACCGGTATGTACTAGAACCGAATCCGAACGCAGATTTCGGTGCCTCATTTCGGTGCCATGCCTGAGCGATCGATTGAAATATTTGTCCTCTGGTTATCCGAAACGGACGTAAGAAGCATCATCACTGGCACCGCACGTGAAAAATAATTTCCCGACTGAGAAAATGCACGTGAACTCAAGTCGGAAAGCTCTAATAATACAAATCCAACACATCTTTGTAGTAACGAGAGTGTCCATGTTGTTTTCACATTCCGACTTAAAAGCACAACTCTGGGAAATGAGAACAACCGAGGAGCGCGTGAATGCAGTAATTACACTTGCTCTGATGGCAGCAGGTAGCTTTCCGTTAACTAAGCTAAACATGATTAAATTAAAACGCCTAAAGCTAAACTTCCCTTGTATTCACATTTCTAAACCTGTTGTCAAGTCACCTAGAACATTATAACCTTTTTAACCCACAACACTGTGTAAAAGCTACTTTTCGATTTCCTGGAGGGTCATGAGTTCTCTACTTCTGTGACTGGATATGTGGATTTTCTGTGCGAGGGCGCCCTCTGGTTATTATATAATAAGTATTGGTTCAGGCACCGGAACCGTTTTAAAAGTATCGATTTGGCACCGGTATTGGAAAAAAAATAAACGATACCCAACCCTAATCTTGAGGCTCGTCTGCTAGTTTGCTTGTGGCCCTCTGTGAACCCCGGACCCCTGCCTGAGATCCACAGAGAGATCACGTGTGTGTGTGTGTGTGTGTGTGTGTGTGTCGCTCTACTATCAATGAAGCTGCCAGTGTAATACTTCAGAAACAGCGATGTTTGCTCCTGGAGGTTTGCGTGTGTTCATATAGAACGCTGGTTAAATGGACTGAGCTACCTGTGCGGTTTAACACACACCTTCCAGCCAATCAGAATGGAGCATTCAGAGACACCATGCCATAACATAACATAATATGAGAGGAGGACTTCTGACATCACTGAAAACAAACGTTTCCAATTACTACATTTTGATGATGGATTTTGAAGAAAAACTTAATTTTCTTCACATAAATGGCGGTATGACAGTATTTAGAGTGCAGGGTTAGAAATAGACATTACATGGTTGGTGAATTACATTGATTACATGGTTATGTCATATATAAATCATTTTGGAGCTGTATTGTACTGTAGCCTGGTGTTTTCAGTTGTTTTTTGATTTGATGATGATTTTGTTCATATGCGACGTGTTCAGACGTGGTCTGTCTCTCATCACGTCCAGCTGCTGTTTGCTCATCCTCTCTAAAAGCTAGAGGTCGACCGATTCATCGGTTTTGCCGATTAATCGGCACCGATAGTTGATTGGCGGAACTATCGGTTATCGGCAAAAATCAATGCCGATAGTTTTCCGGGTTGCGTCCGTTGCTGGAGTGGCCGAGAAGGGTCCGCTGCCATTATACAGTACGAGAGCGGCCTCTAGAGAGCTCCTAAAAAGAAAAATAAGCGTAGAGCCCTGCATTGCTGCGCTTTTGTCCAGTGTGTGACTTGCATATTTTTTTAAATTTTTGATTGTGAAAGAGTACACATACAATATCAATAACATATGTATGTAATTTTAATGCTATGGCCTTGTGTAGATATTTAAAGATGGCCATCTTTAAGCATGACTGTTGAAATTAAATGGTAATACTTTACAGTAAGAGTCCTTTTGTAATATTAATGAAAGCTGTAAAAGTATTGTTCCTAGTGTGTTCATTTCAACATTTACTATTACTAATAGGCTATATTTTTACATTTTAAAGTTTCTTTTTTTAACATTAGTAAACTATGAAATAACTTTAATGATCAATATAATAATTAATATTAATATGTTTATTCATTTACAAAGTATGGTTCAGTACTGCTACTGCTTTTTTAAAAATAGTAAAGCTCTGTTTTAGTTTTCGTTTACCATTTTAAAAACTATCGGTTGATTAATCGGTATCGGCCAGTGTGGTCCAACCTAGCTATCGGTATCGGTAAAAGCCACTATCGGTCGACCTCTACTAAAAGCAGCTCATTTGATCTCTTTTGTTGGTGTTTTTTAATGGTGTTTTGATCTGTGTGAATACTGTAAATAATTAACAGACAGCGTTCTGTTTCATGAGTTTTCCTTGTTCCCTCAGTCACATGAACAGTGTGTGTGTGTGTTTGATCTGTTTCTGCTCATGGAGAGATTCTCCTTAAATCACACCTCAGTTTCTTCAGTTTCCAATTTCAAAGTACTTTATTGACTGGATCTACTGGATGTGTGAACTGTTCCCTCATTTGAACACCTTTATTTCCACACACCACCTCTGCTCTCTCTCCACTTGTCAATATTTCTAATATTTAAGTATATGTTAAATGCTTTATACTTTACAGTAGTTGGTTCCCAATCGGTTGTCCTTGAATCCACCTCCTCACAATCTGCTGTCTCAGATCTTTCAACAATCTAAAGAACAAAACCATAACCAGTCAATTTGCAATGAGTGCAACGTCTTGAAACGGTTGTATTAACAGACACTTAAAGGTGCACTAAGCAATATTTGAAAAACGCTTTTGACCACAGTGTCGGACCGAGTCCCAAAACACACTCGCTGCCAATCAGCAGTAAGGGGCGTGTCTAGTGATGATCGGGAGAAGAGAGCGCTCAGTGAGTGCACGGGACAGATATTAGCTGATCGACTATAGATAGTGAGAGATGGCAGATAAAAAAAGAGGAAGATTTCGGAGGAACAAAACATTAAAAAGAAGGGTTACGATCAGGCAAGAGGTAGGACCGTGTAAATATCGGAGCAGCTTCAGCGGTGGAGAGAACTCAAGGAGCGCGAGGGCATCTTCACAAGAAGCTGTGAAAACACGACATCAGTCACATGATCTCCAATGCTAACCAACATCTGCTAAAGACCAATGAGCCCGTCCTTTCAAAAGACTGTTCATTTATGCCTATAAATGCAACAAATCACTCATGTTGAAGCTTAAACAGTTTTAATCTGTGCGGTAACGTACTGAGGAGACATGAGCTAGTGTCTTGGGACTTTTTTATTTTATTTTATAAATCTCCACTCTACTCTCTCCTTCTCTTTTCCTTTAGTTCACACTCACACTGTTGTTCTTTGGAATGCATGCAATTTGATGATGTTGATGATAATAATTACAGTGCATTTTATTTAACAACTGCAATGCCTTATTTGTCTTAATTTCTTAAATTAGCAGATAGGACAAGACATAATCATCATTGTCACTGAGCCAGCTTCTGTTGTATTAAAGAGGTAAAATACATACTGTATATAAACTCAGACTCACTGTACTGACACTGGGAGCAGCAGAACTCTGGAGTGTGTGTGTAGATGTGGTAAAGAGATACAGATATGAGCAGACGACACACACACACACACACACACCTGTCTGGTTTGCTATCCTTGTGGGGACTCTCCATAGGCGTAATGGTTTTTATACTGTACAGACCGTATATTCTATTGTCCTACACCAACCCTACCCCTAAACCTACGTCATGACGGGGTTAAGAGCAGCAGATGTTGGGCTGTGTTTGGACACACAATGCTCTGCAGTGACAGCAGGCAGACGGCAGGTTTCAGATATCAGCACTGCCTGCTGTTTATATGCTCATACACCACACTGGATCTGCTCAACCTATCCTTCTGCCCTTTAGCTCATTTGATATTTGCCCTGGTTTTATAGCCTAGAAAAATGTTGTTCTTTCACACAATGACTGATTAGTCGTTTATCTTTGTAGTGTTAATTAACCTGAAGATTGACTACAGAGAGCAGCAGCATGGCCTCATGATGATCTACTGATGCGCACAAACACCCGTCCCATCCGCGGTGGTCCGTAATAGAGCACATTTTCACTCATATCGCCTCAAGCACACAGGCTAGAATTAAAATACTTGTTTTCTCTAATTTCATGAGTCAACCTGAACAAACTGCAGATTTTATTACCGTCCATAAAACTCTTCCACCATGTTCAGTTTTGGAGTTTTTCCTCTACAACTGTTTTGCACAAGTCCAGTCACCTTTATTTCTTTATGTCAAAGCAGCTTCACAGTGTTAAACAGGAACATAGCAGAATGAATGATGGAAACTCAGCTATGGAGTCAGTTCAGATTGTGCTGTAAAGCAGCTTTTAAAGACAGTAGTGCCAATGTTCAGATCAAGTCAGTTCAGTGTTGGTTTAGTTCAGATGGGGCTGCACAATGAATTATATACTGTGTGTGTGTGTGTGGTGATCCAGAGAGACATGATTTGTGTGTTGTGTGAAACAACATAAACTACCAAATTTTGCTACAAGTTTGATTGCAACATATAATCATTGCTGTTAATAGTGTTCATCATCTGTTTGATTACGTCATTAACTGAATTTTACTACTTTGTACATTTCTGCCATATGTATATCAATTTGACAGTCACCACTGACAAGCTACTACTAAACATATTGTAGAAACTTAATTTCCTGTAAAGCTACTTTGCAACGATTTGTATTGCTATTCAAATAAACTTGAATTGAATTAAACTTGAATTCATAAACAGCTGTATCAGATGCTTCTCTACAGAGTCTTTACATTCAGGCTCATAAACTCCAGACGAGGACTGAAGAGCTGAGACACATCAGAGGACATTTTGGTAACACTTTATTTTAAGGACCAATTCTCACTATTAACTAGTTGCTTATTAGCATGCAGATAACTAGCGAATTGGCTGGTTATTAGTACTTATGAAGCACATATTAATGCTTTATTCTGCATGAGCATATTTCAGATCCCTTAATCCACCCCATACATAAACTTAACTACCTTGCTAACTATTAATAAGCAGCTTAATTAGAGGTTTATTGAGGCAAAAGATGTAGTTAATAGTGAGAACTGGTCCCCAAACTAAGTGTGGACAAATTTTCTTGTAAAAGATAATGATTTAAGGATTGAAAGGTGAACTCGGTATGTTTCACTGGCTCTTATTTGTATTCACGAATTAAATTTAATAACTAAGGCAGGTCTTACAGTGACAGTTTTGTGTACTTTTATTTGGTATTTTCAAGTAAATCACAAACTTGTGTGTGTAACAATACCTATAAAAACATTGCATAATGTTGTCATTTTTGTAATAAGATAAATCTTCTGATCTCACTGGTCTGTAAAGCACTGATATTATGGAGATTTCTTGCTTTGCTTTATGTCACTAACAGCTAACTTAACTATGGGTTTATGTATGTCACATCACTGTCTGTCCAGCAGAGGGAAGCAGAGAGCACTGTCCTCCTGCTGACACTGGATAGAGTTTGTGTGTTTGTGTAGTCTCAGTCTCAGACTGCTGGCTGAACGTCTGATGCATACGGCACATAACATTGGAAACACTTCGGGAGTTTCGAAGTCGTCATTGGATTGGTTGAATTATACAGTGTGTGTTAGGGCTGTCAAAATGGCCGAAAAACTAAATTCAAATTTTGTACTTAAATATTATCAATATTCAAATTATATTCGAATTTAAAAGGCATAATTTCAGTTAGGGGGAAAAAAGCTTTTGGCTTCTCTCCTGAGGCCACAAGAGGGCGCATCGAGCAAAATATTACTAATGCACGTTTATTCAAAGCATAATAAAATAACACGACTATCTTTGAAAAAAGTGCATAATGTTTAAAATAATGTTTATAAATAGGGATGTAACTGTATGAAAATTTCTTTTCACGATTATAGTGACCAAAATTATCACGGTTATCAGTATTATCACGCTATTGTTAAAATGTGCTGGAGATGTTAAAAAAGTACCAACACATAAATCACTTCACCGAGTTTTATATTTAAAAATCAACAAACAACAAATAAAATGACTTTTTGTTTGCATAATCATTAAAACAATAATATTACCAATGTTCAAATATCTAATGTAAATGTTCAAATAAAGCTTTGAAAAAGTTTCATAAAAAGGTAAACCTCACATTTCAGCCTTTAAATAAAGAAAAGATATAAGTCGAAATGATAATTGATTAATAAATGATTATATGTATTTTATCTGCTCCATAAATAATTCTAGATAATTTATCTGAATTGTTTAAATGTGTAGAATCCACATAAGCTTGTTTTTCATCAACTGGTCAAAATTTACAGCAGGGCATGCAAATTCGGTCCGTTTTTGGCCAGACAGAAACTGCACACAGGCTGAATGTAAATATAAGTCTCTGTAAATCCACTCGCTCACAGCAGGTGGCGCTGAAGGAAAAGCTGAATTAGAGCTGTTTCCCGTAACATCTGTGGACAAAGCAGTGCTGACATTTAGGTCAAACGCTAATTCATATGATAGTTGGCTGGAAGCAGTGGTTTTTACAGAGA
>NW_015636371.1:245616-254689 GCF_001515625.1 Sinocyclocheilus rhinocerous
TTTTCTGGCACACTCACTCTCTCTTTTTTGTGCTCTTTCTGGGAGCTTCTCTCCATTTCTCTGGTTTGGCTGCGGCTGAAAGCGTTAAGTGTTGTTCTCTCTGAGGTCTGTCCCCGACTGGCTCGCGCTCAAAGCTTTAGCGATCTGTTCAGACACATTCAATTCACACAAGCTCAGTGTGCTGTCAAAGCAATGATATTGATTCAGGAAAAAAGAGAAAAATCTCTCTCGTTTCCTCCCTCTAATTTTAATGTTTACATCTCGTTTTAATCCTCATGTCTCGTTTGAAATGAAATCCATCCATCCATCCATCCCTCCTCTCCCCAAACAAATCGGTAATTACGTGGCCGTGACATGAAATGGACCTGCAGTGAGCAGACACATGAAAGAGGGGATGGAATGCGAGCCGAGGGTTTGGACACGACCGCAGAGAGAGGTCTTTGAGAGAAAAATGTAGAGAGGGAGGGCTGAGAGCAGAGGGCACGAGAATAGAGACAGAGAGAGGATTGCAAGCCTTGGCTGGTTGCTAGTGTCCATGAGCTGATGCGTTTCAGCATGACGGCACAGGAAGCTTTACGTTCAGCTTAAGTGTTTGAGGTAAACATTGCTCAGGTTTCGCTCTCGTCTGGTCTGGCCCTATCTTTTTAGACCTGAATTTTTGTATTACAGACAGTATGCATAAAAGTAAAAAAAAAAAAAAAAACTATCATATTATTTATTTACTTTTTCTGTTTTTCACTGGTTTCTCGCCATGAATATGTTCGTGGTAGTTGCAATGCCACTAAATTATAAATGATCGATCAGTCGTGTATTACAGTAGTAGGGATGTAACGGTATGAAACTTTCTTATCACGATTATAGTGACCAAAATTATCACGGCTATCAGTATTATCACGGTATTTTTAAAATGTGCTGAGATGTTAAAAAAGTACCGATACATAAATCACTTCACCGAGTTTTATATTTAAAAATCAACAAACAACAAATAAAATGACTTTTTGTTTGCATAATCACTAAAACAATAACATTACCAATGATGTTCGGATTTTAAATGACAACTTGACTGACAACAGTTTAATAGCATGTTGAAATATCTAATGTAAATGTCCAAATAAAGCTTTGAAAAAGTTTGATAAAAAGGTAAACCCCACATTTCAGCCTTTAAATAAAGAAATGATATAAGTCGAAATGATAATTGATTAATAAATGATTGTATGTATTTTATCTGCTCCATAAATAATTCTAGATAATTTATCTGAATTTTTAAATGTGTAAAATCCACATAAGCTTGTTTTTCATCAACCGGTCAAAATTTACAGCAAGGCATGCTAATTCGGTCCGTTTTTGTCCAGACAGAAACTGCACACAAGCTGAATGTAAATATAGGTCTCTGTAAATCCACTCGCTGACAGCAGGTGGCGCTTATGGAAAGCAGAATAGAGCTGTTTCCCGTAACCTCCGGGGACAAAGCAGTATTGCGATTAAAACACTTCCTTTAAGTATTACATGGAGCGAAGATGAAAACAAAATGCCATCGAATCGTTTCTGAAGCAGTCAGAACCTTCAGAGGTACATTCATATAATTAATTCATTCATATATTCATTTGTATAATTCCCTTAGCACTCTTTTAAAACCTCCAGCTTTTCCGCCCTGTTTTCACTCAAAACTAAACTACTCTGCGTGCTGTGTGCACGTGAGACTGTTACTGAAAACTGTGCTTTATGCTGGACAGTATTTTTTTATATACTGGTAATCTAATACGGTTTAATATGGCTTTTACGGTAATTAAAAGATGAAACGGTAATAATAACCGTGGGGAATTTTATCATGATTTATCGTCAAACCAGTAATCGTTACATCCCTATTTATAAACCTTATGTAATTAAAGTTTCTTAAACAATTAGAAACAAAACAGCATCATGCATGTATAGTTTAATACAACAGAGCGTTCCATTGCAGCTGCAGCAGCCCTACGCTTCCGCCATTATTCTGGAGTAGACTTGTGCCGGTATTCGGTAATGCGATATATCACGGTAATGAATATGCACGATATTGTTATCGCCTTGAAGTGCCCGCTTTTACCTGTTTGCGTTTTGCTTATTTGACATTAAATGCATTATATCAAATGCATTATAAGTCACTTTGGAATATAAATCATAGCACGTTCAGAAGATGAAAAACGCGACGGGTAGTCCGAAAAATACAGTATAGCAAATTATTTTGCGGACCCCCTAGCTTTGGGTCATTCCTGCTTATTATTTTTTTAAATGCGTTATTCAATTTTGGATTTATACTTATTATTTTTTGATCCGTGACCATTGTTTGCTACTCTGTAAACTTTGCTTTCATTTTTTAATTTTGTGCAATATAATTTTACTTGCGTTTTTTAATTTTGGTTTCACGCTCGTTATTTTTTTATCCGTGACTGCAATACATTTGGCGGGAATCTGATCCCATAGCACTGTAATATAACTCTGTCTCTCCCCACTGGACACTAGGGTCTGTTAGCATCAGACTAACACAAGTGTGACAGTACATGTCTGGACTTCGAGAGAGCCGTGATCGTCTTTACCTTGTCTGTCACCGTAAAGCTGACTCCTGACATTTGCATTGTGAAAATTGGTTCATGTGTCACATGTATCACCAACAGAATAGTTTTACTGGTTGATGGTTAATTGCGTGTTGTGCTTGACATGTTTTGTAGTGTAAATTCAGAGTGATGTTTACCTGATTGCATGCTGGAGGTCAGGCTCGGTCCAGAACATCTGTAAGATGTCCGTCCGTTTGGTGAGTTTGTGCTGTTAGTCTCAGCATCAGGATGACAGTCTGTCAGTCCAGATCCTGAACAGCGGGGTCACAGAGTTCTTCTCAAGTCCTCCACAGACAGGAGAAATCAAATCAGTTTCCCAGCGTTTGTGGCATCTCTGAAATGCTGTTCCCTGACAGCAGTGAAAGCTCTCTTGAGTTTGGAGATCTGAAGTGTGTTTCTTGTGCAGGTACGACCCGAGCTCCTCGTGACGGCGAGCTTCATGGTGTGGACTACAACTTCCTGTCCCTGGAGGACTTCCTGGAGCTGGAGCGGAGCGGAGCACTGCTAGAGATAGGAACGTATGACGGTACGTCAGACACTGCAAACAGCTCACATAAAGACTGCCATGTTCATGTGCCGTGATTATAACGTAGCACCCGCCCAAAGAGAGCATTAGCATGCTAGCATAGCCCAAAACAAAGTAAAAGAAATACACAAAGCCTTACTGAAGAGCCGTGTCAGGCTGCAGATGTTCGTACAGTCAGAGCATCTCAAACGCTTTTATAGAAGCACAATATTTACTGAAACATTTGACAAACCTCTAACAAACATATGCCTCTGCTGTGTTTTTCTGGATTGAGCTGAGTGTGTGTGTGTGTGTGTGTTTTACAAATCTCTCTCTCTCTTTCTCTGCGATGCTTTCTGTCCCTCTTTCTTTTCAAGCATGTTAATGGGTTCCTGGTTGCCTAGGTAACTATTATGGGACCCCCAAGCCACCCATCCAGCCTCTCAGTAGGACAGTGATTTCCCATGATGCTTTGCGAGACAATTGCACTGGTTCCCAGAAGTCCTGCGATCGTATGCAGCATGCAGGAGTAGAGCATACAGCGCTGCAGGAGGATGCAGACATGAACAACACGTTTACAGGTGTGTGTGTGTGTGTGTGTGTGTGTGAGTGTGTGTGTCCAAGTGCTGATGGAGCTCTCATCATCTTTGTGTGAAAGTCTGCCGGTTGGAGTTGTGTGTGAATGATCAGATCACATGCTGAGATCAAGCAGGCTTATTTCTGAGTGTGTGTGTGTGTGTGTGTATGAGAGCATTTTTACTGGAGTTTAAATGTGTTACTGGATGAATTATTTGCACTGTTACTACATATTGCATATTTTCTGTGAAACAAAATTTGATGTGTGTAAATTGCACATTAAGTTTTAGCTTTGTGTATGTAAAAACAAAACAAAAATTACAAATAAGCAAGTTAAGCTGTAAGGTATGTAGTAGCTGTTTATTAAAACAATAAGCAGATGAGAGGATGTGTTCTATTGTGACAGATGTATATATGGTTAAATGGCATTGACTGAGACATACACTGCCGTTCAAAAGTTTGGGATCAGTACGATTTTTTAATGTTTTTTAAAGAAGTCTTTCATGCTCATCACCTTGATGATGATATGAAACTTCACAATCATACCGATCCCAAACTTTTGAACGGCAGTGTATTCACAGTATCACACAATTTTGATTGACTTGCTGGTTTTTAAGAAGGTAGAACATAAATGACATAAATGATCATGAAATATTGTTTTATGGAACAAACTGATGAGCTGTGAAGCGTCTGGTTGCTGGCTTTATGTGTCTGCACCTGTCCAGAGCGCCAGCATAGCTACAAAATATGCCAAAGGAACCAACTGGAAATTTTAAGTCGGAAGTCCTAAAGAGTGGTAAAATCAATGAATTATGGCATTTGAACACATTTCTATGTGCCATATGCCTCACAGATGAAAAACTGCATGGATTCAGAGCTTACAGTCTCACAGTCAGATCACTGATCTACAGCAGTGCTGACACTATAAACTACTGCAGCTCTTACTGCCTGTGAAAATAAACCTGAATTAACAGCACTGATGAGGTTATTAGCCTTCGTTTGCCTCAGAGCAAATGCAGGTATGTTTTGAAGTGCCCTGACACCAACATTTGACCAGTATTTGAGGATTTCTGTAAAACTGTGATGACGACTGTCCAAGCACACTCAGATCCTCTATAGACCTGTGAAAATAAATAACACTGACAGTTTGACAGCAGTTTCTAAATGCAGTTGATCAGTAAGGCTGGTTTAGTGAAGCTCTACAGACTGAAAGGCTTTATTTTGTGAGGGGTCTCCGCTGGTTTGAGGGGGTGTGTTGTCTATAAAGACTCTGAATGTGTCCCGCTAGCTGTATATTAGCATTCTGCTGAGCTCTCGGCTCGCTGAAGCCTGTCTCAGCTGCAGTCCTAGTATGATCTGGCCTTCTGAAAGCATTGATGAGCGTGAGACAGAGACAGAGACAATGCACTGCGACCAGCAAAACAGATGAAGATCAGCTGATTATGAATGTCAGGGCTCGCAAAATGTCCAAATCCCTGGTAGCTCTTCGGACAGGCACTCTTCAGATTTTGATAGCGTGAAATGAATTTAACTAGCCTAAATAAATAAATCATAATACCCCCCCCCCCGGGGAGAGGATTGATAGGAGTCAAAATATCAAAACACAAATATCAAGGAAGGAATTTTATTTCACTATTTACAGGGTATCTGCAGGATTTTTAACAATCAATCTCAGGCTTTTTATGACCCTTTGTCAGACCTGCTATACAATTAACACTGCATGAGTGTGTAGGACAATGTAACAAATTAATCCGTAAATTGACATGATTTACAGTTCAGATACAGGTTTTCACACAACAAAAAATATGATAAAACGATAAACATCACATTTCAGCCTTTAAACCATTTTTAAGAAAAGGGATGAGTCATGTAAATTATTATATTAAAGGTGACATATCATGAAAATCTGACTTTTCCAGGTTTTAAGTGCTATAATCAGGTCCCCGGTGCATCTACCAACCAAGGAAACGTGAAAAAGATTAACCCAGTAACTCTGTTTTGGTAAGCCTTTTTCTGCAAGCGTCTGAGAAAACTAATGTGTCTGATTTCGCTCTCTTGGTGACGTGGCAAAGGGATCTCACTATAATATCACCGCCCCTTAATCTGTAAGTTTACAGCCAGGGCCGCTGTTATTGTGTTTTCACAAGCGACAACGGTGTACCAGTTCCAATGCCATGGAGAAAGTTTGAGCAAAACACGCTAACTGTTCTGTCTTTGTCTGCACAGGCGAGCACAGAACACTGTTTAGAGTCCCAGCCTCAGAGACAACAGAGCAGTGCATTTATTGATTTATTTACTGTATAAATATATCAATATATATCTTAATTGTCTAGATTTTTAAAAGGTACATTAGCTTCTTTCACATTTTCAACTCTGCGTGTTTGCTGCGTAAAAACTTGGGTCCATATTCGCATTGATGTGAACAAACAGCAGACGGGATTATTGAAGATGCACATTCATTCTCTGCCAGCAGGAGGCGCTTTTGTAAATACAGCGGTTTCCCCGGTAATGGCAGTACAGGAAGCAGCGCTGCGGAAAGATGAAAAGAAAATGCAATCAAAACTTTTCTGAAGACAGTCGGTTCCCTTCAGAGATTCATTCACATAAAAACTGCCATGCCACCTTTTGACTTTGAAACTATGCAGCGCTCATATTTACTCGATGAAATTATTGAATCATCACATTAATCCATAATGCGATTCTTTCCGCATTTTTTTTTTCTTGTCTTTCTTGTCTTAGCGATTTTGCGAGCCCTGAATGTACTATATTTTCATTCAGTATTGAACAGTCAAATAGTTAAGTCTAATTCGACATGGACAGTTTTACCCAATGTTCATGTGTGCTGTGAATTTTTATATTGTACTAAATCAGTTTGAATTTAATTCAGTAGCAAAAAGGATCAATATAAATGTGTTTCATGTATCGCACTGCTAGCTTAGCAACATGCTCACATTACACAAAAGAAAGTTCTGGAATTAACTCATATTTCAGTGAATACAGAAAAGTTGAATTAAAAACATTGAATCTAATACAGTTTTCCCCAAAATGTGTTCTTTTGATTAGAGTAGCTCATGTTGTCAGCATCGGCTCAGAGCTGAGTCTTGTGTTTGGAGTAGCTCTCAGGGTGTGTGTGCATGTGTTTGAGACTCTTCTCTTGTGTCTCCTCCCACTTCCTCCTGTATTTGTACCCAGAGTTCTTAGCTGGTAGTCTCTTCCCCTCTCCCCTGCTGTGCACAGGAGACTCCAGCCGGCCGGAGGTGCGAGACAATGCCCCCAGCTACGTGCTGAACAACATGGCCACGCTGCCGCCGTCCAAACACCCGGGCCTTCCTCCGGACCAGGACCCGCTCGGACCGCTGCCGGACAACTGGGAGACCGCCTACACCGAGAGCGGAGAGATTTACTTCATAGAGTACGAGCCGCCACAACACACCCCTTAAACACTGACTGAGAGACACTTCACCCAATGGTACAAGATCATTCACATACACATTTCAGAAAGAGAAACACGTTAAACGTGTGTTAGGCCTGCGGTGAGGACTGCTTTGACACAATCAGAACATAAACTTCAAAAAAAAAACTGTTGCTTACAGTTTCATTTCTTTAATATTAACACCAGCAATGCTGTTGTTTATAGCCACAACACAAAGACGACCTCATGGATGGACCCTCGGTGTCAGGACAAACAGCTCAAACCTCTGGAGGACTGTGACGATGATGGTAAGAGCCACACAAACAGAGCCTACTCTCATACCATAACACATCTCATGTCTGGGTGTTGCCAAATACCCGTATTGACGATGATCGTGATATTTTAAAACAAAAAATCATTATTGTGTTAAATATGGATGTCTCAATATACCATAAATTACAAACTCTCGCATGTAACGTACATTTCATTCATACTTGACGCCGTTGTGCAGAAAGCCCACAAGCAAAACTCATAGGAGTAATAAGACAATAATGACTTTCCAGGAACTTCCTATTATGGACAAAGGCATCCAGCTATCGCTGTAGCTGAATAAAATAGCTGAAATGTTTGACTGATGAAACCAGGATTCCTCAAAGTCATGGAAAAGCTGGATATATGCGTTAATTTTGACAGTGTGATTTCTAGACCAGAATGGAAATGAATAAACTTAAAATTCCATAAAATAATTACTTTACTGGGTAGAAATGAAACATGTCGGAAGTCCTTACCCTCAATCTTTGTCCAGTAAATCACAAATGGCTGGAAACACAATGGGGCCTTCAGATATTTTAGTGGACAGCAGGGGCCTTGGAGTCAAAGCAGTTTGAGCTCTGCTGTCACAGAGTAACATCAGCATCAGATGTGTTCAGCAGAAGCTGGGCCAGTGGCTGAAGATGTGCCTGACCTGAAGAGTGCTGTTTTGGCTCGGGACAGGCGAGTCACTGAAGGCATGTCTCTGACCAGCAGAGGGCGCCCTTCATCAGCGGTATTCTTTACTGCCATCAAAATCTGAATCTTAAACAGAGACACATCTCTGTGTTCAAAGTCAATGTTCAATGTACAAACACATCGACACTCAAGCTAAAGCTAACGGGAAGGTTACTGCTTTGAGTAAAGCATTGATTTCAGTAAAGTCGCCATGAATCAGTTTGTATTAAGGAAAGTATTATACTGTAGACTTGACTCCAAAATATGCAGTTCTTATGTACTGTATAAACATACATGTTAATGTATTTCAGGAGATGTTTAATGTGTTTATTGAGGAGTGAGAGGTCTGTACTGGGAAGCGTGTCTGTGTCCAATCTGAATCCTGTTTGGATACTGTTCAAGATTAGAGTGATTGTGTCATAATTCACAGTACATTATAAAAGAACGGCAAAAGTGCCATACAAGTGTGCATCTGTGCATGCTCTCTGCACTCATATATTACCCACAACCCCCCACTCCACTTGCTCAGTCGTAGAAAAATAGCAAAGCTGAAGCTAGTTTTTAAAAGTACTGGCATAAATTGAAAACCATAATGATTTGAAGGTAAGGAATTGATCAGAAACCCTTCCGTTCAGATGTCTTCATTTAATGATGTAAAGGTTGTTTGTTCATTATTTCTCTGGTGAACTTTTACTGTGTGCTGTAGGTGTGTGAAGCAGCGTGATAATTCTGTGATGTGCTGTTATTCTGTCATTGTTCATCAAATATTCACACTTGTGTGTTTCCTCTCGTCTGTGTTCTTCTCCTGGAGAAGAGGGTGTACATACAGAAGAGCTGGACAATGATCTCGGTACGTCTCTTTTCTCGCCTGTGCCAGGTGTGATTATTAAATCTTTGTTAGCATGACAAATAGTAGAGTCTGAGTCTGAGTCTGAGTCTGAGTGTGAGTGTGTGTGGGTGTGTGTGTGAGGGGGTGTGTGTGTGTGTGTGTGTGTGTGTGTG
>NW_015636371.1:254728-256665 GCF_001515625.1 Sinocyclocheilus rhinocerous
TGTGTGTGTGTGTGTGTGTGTGTGTGTGTGTGTGTCATTTATCAGGTCTTTAGTACTGAGATATTTTGTGTGTGAGAGAGAGTGAATGCAAAGCTCCTTAAAGCTGCCAACTACTACAGCTAACTACCAAAAAGAAAAGTGTGATAGTCCCGTATGGTTTTGTTTAACTTTGAGTTTCATGCATAAAAAAGGGTGTGGAATATATAGCTCCCTCCACTAATGTAATATAATGCTTGGTAAATTCATTTGGTGATTATCTTTTTGGACTTTCATTCAAAATACTCTGAAAAATATGCCCTTTAATTAAAGTGAAATAAAGAAAAGATTGGTAAAAAAGAAAAATATTTTTCTTAAATGTCAGCTATGATTAAATCTTGATAATCAAGACCCTTGACCTCTTGATTCTGACCAGCCGTTACAGCATCATATACTGTACCTGCAGGCACCTTGTGATGGGAAACTGGGCAGATCCTGTTCATGGACTCTTAGTTCCCGTCTAGCATAAATCGAATTAGTAGAACAGCAGTGGATTTCTAAAAATTCTCGTCCAGTAATCATATTCGATGGAAATTTTGGTGAGAAAGTGTGGGAAGCAGTCTTTTCACAGCACATGCTAAACTCTGAAAGCACACACCATGCAGTGTCTATCATCTGTTTGCTCAGTGGCTCTTGATTTGTCTGCGTCAGAACTGCCTCCTGGCTGGGAGAAGATCGACGACCCGGTGTATGGAGTCTATTATGTTGAGTAAGTGTAAGATCCCTCCATCTCACAATCGGTTCAGTTCAGCTCAGCTCAGTGACTGAATTAAAGAAACTCCCAGTGTTTTGTGTGTGTGAATGGTGAGCGTGATTTCACCAAGTACAACATGTGCCTGGATCAATATCCTTGTTGATCCAGGAACATCATTCCAATCAACCAATCAGAATTGAGGGATAACTTTTCAGGAAATGTCAGTTTTAGGCTTATAATCAGGGTTAGGCGCTTCTACACCCTCGTAAATCAGCTATCATTTCACACTGTTTTAGGAGTAAAGTATGGGTAGGGATTGGGTTAAGTCTGTATTTTTGGACAGTAATGTTGATCCAGGTTCATGTCTTACTTGGCAAAATCACGGCGACCGTGTGTGAATGTAGGGCCTGGACTTTATTCTGTGACTTTATTATTTATTGTTCATCAACTTGATCAATTTGGGCCTTATTATTGAAAACTATTACTGTAGGACTCATTGAGTAACAAAAGCACCGGATCATGGCCACAATTCAGATTGCATCATGCACCGTTTCATTTAGTTCAGAGAATCGAGTCAGATTCACTGTCTGAGAATCAGCAGAGCTTGGAATGCGTCTGAGGCTGTGTCTCTGTCTCTCAGTCACATTAACCGTAAGACGCAGTACGAGAACCCGGTTCTGGAGGCCCGGCGGCAGAAGCAGCTGGATGCGCAGCAGTCGCCGGAGGAGGGACGCTACATCAGAGGTGCGGATCACTTAAGACGAATCACTTCAGGAACACACTGCAACACTTACTGGAGTCCAGTACCAACAACTGCTTACAAACTGACACACACTGCTGTGCAACAGTCTTCGGCCATTAGTATTTTCACCAACAACAAAAAAGGTTTTAAGTCAGTTATTTCTATCTTTTGCTGTAGTGTGTCAGCAGGAAATATCAGTTTATATTTCCAAACATTCATTTTGCCATTAATTGTAATACTGCAGTGAGATTTTTGTCTGACAGCAGCCAATGTTTCACACAGAGATCTGATCTCAGCATCATCATCCAGTCCTTCTGTGATTACATGAAGAAACAGAACAAACTGAGACAGACTCAATCCAGAAGAACTGTGGCCACGTCTCCAAGACGCTTCAAGAAAGCTACCTGTGAAGCTACAGTACTGTTAAAAGTTTTAGGCACTTGTGTAAAAATTCTGTAAAATGGG
>NW_015636371.1:257451-297599 GCF_001515625.1 Sinocyclocheilus rhinocerous
GTGTGTAAGTGTGTGAGTGTGTGAGTGAGTGAGTGAGTGAGTGAGTGTGTGTGTGTGTGTGTGTGTGTGTGTGTGTGTGTGTGTGTCATTTATCAGGTCTTTAGTACTGAGATATTTTGTGTGTGAGAGAGAGTGAATGCAAAGCTCCTTAAAGCTGCCAACTACTACAGCTAACTACCAAAAAGAAAAGTGTGATAGTCCCGTATGGTTTTGTTTAACTTTGAGTTTCATGCATAAAAAAGGGTGTGGAATATATAGCTCCCTCCACTAATGTAATATAATGCTTGGTAAATTCATTTGGTGATTATCTTTTTGGACTTTCATTCAAAATACTCTGAAAAATATGCCCTTTAATTAAAGTGAAATAAAGAAAAGATTGGTAAAAAAGAAAAATATTTTTCTTAAATGTCAGCTATGATTAAATCTTGATAATCAAGACCCTTGACCTCTTGATTCTGACCAGCCGTTACAGCATCATATACTGTACCTGCAGGCACCTTGTGATGGGAAACTGGGCAGATCCTGTTCATGGACTCTTAGTTCCCGTCTAGCATAAATCGAATTAGTAGAACAGCAGTGGATTTCTAAAAATTCTCGTCCAGTAATCATATTCGATGGAAATTTTGGTGAGAAAGTGTGGGAAGCAGTCTTTTCACAGCACATGCTAAACTCTGAAAGCACACACCATGCAGTGTCTATCATCTGTTTGCTCAGTGGCTCTTGATTTGTCTGCGTCAGAACTGCCTCCTGGCTGGGAGAAGATCGACGACCCGGTGTATGGAGTCTATTATGTTGAGTAAGTGTAAGATCCCTCCATCTCACAATCAGTTCAGTTCAGCTCAGTGACTGAATTAAAGAAACTCCCAGTGTTTTGTGTGTGTGAATGGTGAGCGTGATTTCACCAAGTACAACATGTGCCTGGATCAATATCCTTGTTGATCCAGGAACATCATTCCAATCAACCAATCAGAATTGAGGGATAACTTTTCAGGAAATGTCAGTTTTAGGCTTATAATCAGGGTTAGGCGCTTCTACACCCTCGGAAATCAGCTATCATTTCACACTGTTTTAGGAGTAAAGTATGGGTAGGGATTGGGTTAAGTCTGTATTTTTGGACAGTAATGTTGATCCAGGTTCATGTCTTACTTGGCAAAATCACGGCGACCGTGTGTGAATGTAGGGCCTGGACTTTATTCTGTGACTTTATTATTTATTGTTCATCAACTTGATCAATTTGGGCCTTATTATTGAAAACTATTACTGTAGGACTCATTGAGTAACAAAAGCACCGGATCATGGCCACAATTCAGATTGCATCATGCACCGTTTCATTTAGTTCAGAGAATCGAGTCAGATTCACTGTCTGAGAATCAGCAGAGCTTGGAATGCGTCTGAGGCTGTGTCTCTGTCTCTCAGTCACATTAACCGTAAGACGCAGTACGAGAACCCGGTTCTGGAGGCCCGGCGGCAGAAGCAGCTGGATGCGCAGCAGTCGCCGGAGGAGGGACGCTACATCAGAGGTGCGGATCACTTAAGACGAATCACTTCAGGAACACACTGCAACACTTACTGGAGTCCAGTACCAACAACTGCTTACAAACTGACACACACTGCTGTGCAACAGTCTTCGGCCATTAGTATTTTCACCAACAACAAAAAAGGTTTTAAGTCAGTTATTTCTATCTTTTGCTGTAGTGTGTCAGCAGGAAATATCAGTTTATATTTCCAAACATTCATTTTGCCATTAATTGTAATACTGCAGTGAGATTTTTGTCTGACAGCAGCCAATGTTTCACACAGAGATCTGATCTCAGTATTCTGTGACTTTATTATTTATTGTTCATCAACTTGATCAATTTGGGCCTTATTATTGAAAACTATTACTGTAGGACTCATTGAGTAACAAAAGCACCGGATCATGGCCACAATTCAGATTGCATCATGCACCGTTTCATTTAGTTCAGAGAATCGAGTCAGATTCACTGTCTGAGAATCAGCAGAGCTTGGAATGCGTCTGAGGCTGTGTCTCTGTCTCTCAGTCACATTAACCGTAAGACGCAGTACGAGAACCCGGTTCTGGAGGCCCGGCGGCAGAAGCAGCTGGATGCGCAGCAGTCGCCGGAGGAGGGACGCTACATCAGAGGTGCGGATCACTTAAGACGAATCACTTCAGGAACACACTGCAACACTTACTGGAGTCCAGTACCAACAACTGCTTACAAACTGACACACACTGCTGTGCAACAGTCTTCGGCCATTAGTATTTTCACCAACAACAAAAAAGGTTTTAAGTCAGTTATTTCTATCTTTTGCTGTAGTGTGTCAGCAGGAAATATCAGTTTATATTTCCAAACATTCATTTTGCCATTAATTGTAATACTGCAGTGAGATTTTTGTCTGACAGCAGCCAATGTTTCACACAGAGATCTGATCTCAGCATCATCATCCAGTCCTTCTGTGATTACATGAAGAAACAGAACAAACTGAGACAGACTCAATCCAGAAGAACTGTGGCCACGCTTCAGAAACCTCCTGCAGAGCTACCTGAAAAACGATGTGCAAGTGCACCCAGGACTATAGCTGGTTTAAACAAAGGATGGTCACATCAAATATTGATTTGAGTTAATTAATGGAAGTTAATTGATAAATGAAATCTATTTATGGCATTATTTTTGAAAGCATCCTCACTTTACAGCATTTTTACACTAGAGCCTACAACTTCTCTCAGTACTGTAGCTCTGCAGGAGGTTTCTGAAGCGTGGCCACAGTTCTTCTGGATTGAGTCTGTCTCAGTTTGTTCTGTTTCTTCATGTAATCAGACGGACTGATGATGATGCTGAGATCCGATCTCTGTGTGCAGCACTGGCTGCTGTCAGACTCCTAAACATACTCAAATCTCACTGCATTATTACAATTAATGGCAAAAGGAATGTTTGGAAATGTAAACTGATATTTCCTACTCACACACTACAGTACAGCAAAAGATGATAACTGCTGAAATGTTTTGAAATAACTGGCTTAAAACCATTTTTGTGGTGAAAATACTAACGTGCCTAAGACTTCTGCACAGTAGTGTGTTATTACTTATGTAATGTTGTAGTATTTATTTGCATAGCACTGTCCTTTGCTTGGGTTTACACATGCTTACATTGATTAAATGGCTTACACTATTTTGAGAACCCACTTCTGACATTCTGCTTAATATAAGTAACTTTGCAACTGCATGTAAACTAACTCTCATTAGAGTACTAGTAGACTGTTAGGTTAGGGTTAGTAGAATAATTTGACATGTACTTGCAAAGTGACTTATAGTCAGTTGAATGTCAAAGCAGACAGTCTATTAATATTCTGATGACTGCTAGTTGACGAGGAGTTGGCAAGTTACTAATAGTTAGTAGAATGACTAAAGTCGATTATCAAGATAAAGTGTTAAATTTACATTTTTTGCCTGTAGCTCAAAATAGCCCGTGCGCATTCAGACTCATTTTGCCAGCACTGGTCACATTTATTCAAGTTTAAAGCTGATTGCTCCAGTCTTCAGTGTCACATGATCCTTCTGAAATCATTGTCATATGCTGATTATTGATGTATTTACTGTAATTTTTGGTCAATTTAATGTGTCCTTGCTGAAAGAAAATATCAGTTTAATTTAAAAAAAAATGTCAGTAACACTTTCTATGAAGCCCGTATTTATAATACATTATAAAGGTATTCTTAAGGCATTATAATGAATGCATAATGCATTATAAAAAACCTTATAATATGTTGTATCATCTCATGAATATTCATAAGAACAGTTATATTATACGTTTTTTTATAATGCATTATGCATTCATTATAATGCCTTAAGAATACCCTTATAATGTATTATAAATACGGGCTTCATAGAAAGTGTTACCAAAATGTCTGTCACTTTATTTGAGACATGCCAATATGCGATTTGATTATCAAATGGTTCTTATCTTGTACTTGTGGCAGTCTAATGTTTCTTTGGTGTTGTTGGTTTGGGTCAGAATGGATAGAGGGGCACTCGTCTGCCGGCGCTGCCATCGGCTCTTATGTGCCCAGTCATCTGGAGACATACAGAGACCCTCAGAGCAGTCCGTTGGCCCCTCAGGCCCCGGGCCCCAAGCGTGAGACTTCACTTTCATTCCCATTTATATGCAACCACCAAGAATATTGACTAAATAAGCATTTACAATGACAGAACTGAATAATTAATGTGTGTGTGTGTGTGTGAGCAGGAGGAAAGCCGTTCTTTACCCGTAATCCAGCCGAACTCAAGGGCTCCTTCATAAGCACTAAGCTGCTGAAGAGCCGGCGAGGCTTCGGCTTCACTGTGGTCGGCGGCGATGAACCGGACGAGTATTCACATTGAGCAGCTGTCTGTCTGGTGCAGTCTCAACAACCTGGAGCTGAACACGCTCAGAAGAGTGGAGATGATGGTGGACTTCAGGGGAACCCCCGCACAGCTTCCAAAACTGACATTAGTAGATTACAGAGGGTAGTCTGGACTGCTGAGAGGATTATCAGTGCTCCCCTGCCCACCCTGCAAGAACTGTATACATCCAGAGTGAGGAAAAGGGCTCAGAAAATCACTTTGGACCTCTCGCATCCAAGCCATCTCCCTTTTGAGCTTTTGCCGTCTGGTCAGCGCTACAGAGCACTGAACACCAGAACAGCCAGACACAAGAACAGTTTCTTCCCTCAGGCCATCGACCTCATGAACAGTTAAAAATATGTGCATTACCACTTATTTTCATTTGATACCACCCATCTTAGTCTATCCCTACATCTTATTCTATTCTATTCTATTCCATCTATAGCACACCTGTACATAAAACCTTTGTCTATTTTTATATATGTATATACATATGTGTATTTTATTCACATATCTTTATTATTTTTTATTATCTGTGTGTTGTTGTTGTTGTCTCTGTGTACTGAAAGCTTCTGTCACCAAAAATTCCTTGTTTGTGCAAACATAGATGGCAACAGTGGTGTATAAAGTACCTGAAAGCCATACTCAAGTAAAAGTACAGATATCTTACCAGACAGTCTAAATGTGAAATAAAAACCGTCAGTAGGTGGCAGCAAGTGACTGTTAATGAGTGAGTCATTGAGATTCAACCGATTCATTCAAATGTCTGATTCATTCAGGAACAAAGCATTTGACTGTGTTAATGAGTGAATCACTGAATCATTTATTGTACTTAAGTATTGAAAGTAAAAGTACAAGTAAATGCAAAATGGAAAAGAAGCAAATAATATATATAAAAAATGTTCATACACTGCTTGAGTAGCAAGATTGTGTTCAGTTTTAACTCTTTCTTCCATTTTGTATTTAATGGAATAAGAATAAGAAGCACTTCATACGGTACTTAGTGTATTTCATTCCAACATAAGAAAACATTTCTGAAATCTGGCATCTGAAATAGCATTTAGATGTATTTACACAGTTTATGTATCTCAGAGGGGACATGGATGCATTTAACCTGCAGTTACAGATGGATAAATAATGTTTTGTTTTTAACATAAAACGTTGTCCTGCAGTCCGTGTTCTTCTGACTTCTATTTTGTAGTAGTACCAAGTACTCTTACATTTTTGGTTTCAGCCCATCATTTTCATTTAGGTTTCATTTGTGATGCACATCTCTTTGATGATGAATTGCAGGTCACATGAATGGAGTAGTGCGGCTGTTTCTCTAACGCGTGTGTGTCCCTCAGGTGACGTCATCGTCAGTGTGAACGACACCATAGTGCTGGGATACACTCACGCTCAGGTGGTGAAGATATTCCAGTCCATCCCCATCGGCTCCATGGTCCAGCTGGAGCTGTGCCGCGGCTACCCTCTGCCCTTCGACCCCGACGACCCCAACACCAGCCTGGTGACCTCAGTGGCCATCCTGGACAAAGAGCCCATCATAGTGAACAGTCAGGAGGGCTTCGAGCCCATGCCCGGCCTGGGGCCCGGTGGCGGCGGTGCTGGGGCCCCTGAGCCCATCTCGTTCGGCCCCGCCGCGGACAGCGCTCTGATGGGCCCGGCTTACGCCAGCGACGTGGTGACGCTGGCATCCTCCATAGCCACGCAGCCCGAGCTGATCACGGTCCACATCGAGAAGGGTGACAAGGGCTTGGGCTTCACCATCGCAGACAGTCTGGCTGGTGGAGGGCAGAAGGTGAAGCAGGTGGTGGATTACCCACAATGCCGAGGGCTGAAGGAGGGCGACATCCTGCTAGAGGTCAACAAGAGGAGCGTGCAGGCCATGAGCCACAACCAGATCGTGGATCTCCTCAGCAAATGTCCACGAGGGAGTGAAGTCACTCTGCTGGTGCAAAGAGGTGAGCACATGCATTCCCACAGTCAGAATCAGCTTTACTGACCAGCGTCGGGCTGCTTCGATCCAGTTAGGAATGAACACGGTCTCGTCAAACAAAATAAACCTGCAAAATGTGCAACATAGTATTACTGAGTAATGAAAATACTTGCAGAGTTGAGCGTTGTAGCCAATCGCAGACATGTCTGAACACAGCAGCCAATCAGAGGCCTTTTAATGTGTCACCAGTTTCTACACATTATTATTAGTTATAAACTTGTCTTGTGGACTATATGTAAACATCTTTCATGTGAAATAGCTTGTTTAAGGTTGTACTAAATAAAAAAATAACAGGCAATTATTTCGTGAAAAGTATTCACATTTTGCGTATTTGGTAAGGTGTACACAACTGTATGGTTAGCATGGCTTGGCAAAGGTTAAAATATTGAGTTTAGGGCTGTCATGATTCCTCGATTCAGTTAGAGTACTCGATTTAAAAAAATCCTCGATTGCATTTTGCCCGTGTCGATTAACCAGCAAAATACCGGAAGTGGAGCATTCCACAGATGAGAATCCATGAAACGCATTATTAGACCCATTTTAAAACCACTGGCGCCCTCTGTAGGCATTATAATACATAATGTACATTAGTTCTATTGTTTATAATACATTAGGCATTTTACCAGTTTTGTTCAATAAAACCATATGATTACTTGCTGTTGATACTTTATTTGAACTAATTATTATTGCCTCATTGCTATTATATATGTATTTTAAGTCATTTTAAAGGATATTGTTCACTTACATCTATTTTTATTACCACAAAAAAAAAAAAGTTATAATTATCCAATTTTTCGATTAATCACCAGAATAATCACTCAATTACTCAATTACCAAAATAATCTTTAGTGACAGCCCTAACTGAGTTTGCAATTGCAATTTGAAATCATTTAAATCTGATTGCCTTTCTGTGCTCGGCTGGACTCCACTCAGACTCCATCCAAAAAACTGTATATTTTCTGTCATTCTCATGCATCAGTGTTTTTCCAAACATTCTGTTCATAATTTCTGGGAATCGCTGTGGCAAACAGGCCAGAAACATGCCACTCATCTATATTTCATTGATTTGACTGATATCACACACTTGCTTATGTTAGTCAAAGTCTATAAAAGCCTGTCAGCTGTAATCATTCAGCAGATATCTAGCAGTGTGGAGGATTGAACCGTCTCATTTCTGTCCATATTCAGAAGAAACTGATGTTCAGAGAGTGTGTGTGTGTGTCGTCTGATATGAGTGGCCATGTGTGTGTATGATATGAAGGTGATGATTTCTTTTTCTCTCTGCCGCTGTCTCACAGGAGTCTTGCAGCCCAAGAGAAGCCCCAAAGTGCTGGTAAGATAACTTCCCTTTCATTTCTCAGCACATCAGTATAGGCAAAGTTTTTTGCAATCAAATTGTTGCACTTTCATCTTTGTGTCTCATCTGTGTCTACCTGTTGCACTTGACAAACCTTTCTCTCGAGAATGAATGCTTGTTTAGAAAAAATGTCAAAACAACAATTCTAAAGACATTTAAGATGTAAGTTACATCACATATGAATACTGTTTCCAGTTGAATGCACAGTGGTATTGGTGTGGTGGGTGCTGTTCTTTGGAAAGCACCCAAATGATTGGTAAACCCAATATTAAAGAACCATTTAAGTAGAAATGTATAAATATAGGTAAAAAATATCCATCCATTATTGTCTTTCTTTGTCATTTCCTGGTTGTTCCTTCACTCCACTCATGTCTTGGATGTGAACTCTTTTTGTCACTCTTTTCATTCTTGGGAACGGAAGCAAATATCAAAAATCCATTAAGTAATTTCTGTGCGGCTCAATCTAAAGATCATCTGATCAGATTTTGGACAAAATTTGTAGGAGGAGTAGCAAAAAAAACTAACATTTTCATTAACTTCAATATGGTGAACAGGCACATATTTGGAAATAGGGCTGCAACAAACGATTATTTTGATAATCGATTAATCTAACGGTTATTAGAACGGTTGATCGACTAATCATTGATTATTCCACATGTTTTTGATTATTCATCTTTTGCAATTAGTTAAAATATTGAGTTATACATATTCTAACAAATAAATTAAGGTAATCAATTCAGCTTTTGAAAGTCATATTAATTAAAGTTATACAATTAATTTATACACATAAATATATTTGGCACACAAAATGAGATGGCAGAGAAACTCTCTTATTCACCATTTAATCAGCTATATGAAAAAGTAGCTGAATGACACATCATTCTGCCTAAAATATCTTTTTGTAAGTCATATGGATAAGAAACAAAATAAAGGTTAAGTGATAAGACGTTTTATTTTTGGATAAACTATTTTCAAGACGCTCCTGTTCAAGACGAGACAGCAGAAAGCATTCTTTATTTTATAAAAGCACAACATTTTGTTGATATTGTGAGTGCACACAAATAAAAGTACGTAGCTGAAACAGTAGTATAAGCTGTTTTGGGAGGAGGAGGAAAAAGATGGGCTCGGGTCGGCAATTCTTATAAGCTGTCGGACACGGGCCGGGCTAGGGCCTGTGCGTCTCGGGGTAGGGCCGGGCTAGGGCCTATATTTGAGGCCCGTGCAGGGCTTTAATGAACGGTAAATGAGTTGAGTGCTGAGTGGAGCGCACACGCATAGAGCGGGATAATACGCAGAGCGTCACAACATGAAAATTTGATACCGGCATATCCCTACACCACGTGAAAGTGAAACCTGAGCGGTGAACTAATTTTCAGCAGATCTCTAATTATTGGCGACATCAGAAATTGACATTATATAATAGATGTTCTTTTGAACATTTTAGCAATTTAAAAATATTTTTTACACGGCACCCCGGTTGGGAAACACTGCATTAGGTCATATGAGCTCAAACGACTACTTGACAACAAAAATATTTGTCGACAATTTTTTATTGTCGATAATGTCGACTAATCGTTTCAGCCCTATTTGGAAAATGACGTATCGCCAGAATTTGCGCAAGCCAGCAAATTAAAGGATTCAAAAATAACAAAATTCGGACAATGTTTTCAAAAGTTATAAGTGTTTTTGCATAAAACCTTTTATCTCTGGAACACTAGGTGGCTCTGTATTCAAACATCTCAGGTACCTCCAGGACGTGTTGTCAGTGATCCTTACCAATTTTTTTGTGCATTTGTGCTATCTCCTGACCGGTAGGTGGCGCTATTCCCAACTTTGGCATGTACTCTCAGATCATGGAGCTGATGAATCATATCAAGTTTCATTTCGATGGATCAAAGTTTGGATGATATACAGCCTCTGAACCAATTTTCGGTCAACAATATTAAGTTCGTGGCATCATAACTGTAATGGTGGTGGGCCACCAGAAAAAAATTACAGTCAATATTTCCATCAATTGTTTTTTAATTCAACTTTTTCGGGCGCCAGACAGGTATAGGCCTGCCAAAAAAAAACAAAAAACAGGATAGCTTAAAATAACCACCTGTTCAACAAACTCAATTTTCTTTTGTCTCTTTTTTTTTTTTCAATCAAAAACTTTTAATTAACACAAATGGGTTTACTCAACACAACACCAAAAAAAACAGTCAAAACTAGTTTGATCAACACCAACACAACACCAAAAACAAAAACAAAAAAAACAGCAACAATCAAATAAAACAAAGAAAAATTGTTACAAATGATCAGATAAAAAAAAACAAAGAATCATAGAACAATTTCAGACTCCGCTACTTATTTTCTCTGTGTTCTTGGTATATATATTTTTTTTTAACCCATAAGATACGTGCAGATACGTCACAGTTCATTGTAACAGGGCTTTCAACAGTAGATTCACATGTCCATTTTAAATCCCAATTTGTCCATGTAAGAAAAACACAATGAATAAGTAGTTTGTAGGAGTAAGGGGATAAACAAATCAACAAAACAATATATATGTATATAATCAGACTCGATAAACTAGAAAAACGAAATTAAATGAACACATTTCTTGGTATATATATTTTTTTTTAACCCGTAAGATACGTGCAGATACGTCACAGTTCATTGTAACAGGGCTTTCAACAGTATATTCACATGTCCATTTTAAATCCCAATTTGTCCATGTAAGAAAAACACAATGAATAAGTAGTTTGTAGGAGTAAGGGGATAAACAAATCAACAAAACAATATATATGTATATAATCAGACTCGATAAACTAGAAAAACGAAATTAAATGAACACATCGGTAGTGCATGTTTGAATAGCACGTGCATGTGTATGTGCGTGTGGGACTGAGTGTGCGTGTGCTAGATTGTTTGTGTGAGAGAATGGCTTTTTGCGTCACTGACCCAAGTGTAGCAGATCACAAGGTTTATGAAGAGTGTCTAGGGACCGCAGTGGACTCAACGATGATCCTTTTTACGACCGGCTTTCCTAGGAACACGAGCCACACTCCACACGGTAAACTAAACTTCTCTCCCATAACTCTCACGTGTACTTTGTTCACTTGTGATGTCTCTCCTCCCCAGGTGTGTGAGCCTCGCCCTTATATTTGCTTCTCCCATTAATTGATATGCACGCCTCCCTTTACGTCATTGAGTTGTGAAATTAAAGTGAAAGTAAACGGATTGAACAAGTTTTGAACAAAGATGAATATCAAAATTTGTTCAATCATTTCTGTGCGGCTTATTCCATAGATCATTTTCGCCAATTTTCTGAAGAATTGGACACACTTTGAAGGTGGAGTAGCGAAAAAAATATACTTTTCAAAACGGCCGCTACTGTAATGGGCAGAAGTCCTAATGTAAGCTATTGAATGTGTTCAACATGAAGAGAGTAATCAGATGAACTAAATTTCATTCAGAAGTTATAACTGTTTGAAAAGTAAATTTTTGAAAGTTGGTCAGATCACTGTTCATGACCATTTCTACAAGTGTGCCAAATTTCATTCTTTTCCTATGTTCCATTCATAGGGCTGCCATAAACTCCCATTGGGGAGAAGAAGAATAAAGAAAACGTAAAAAAGGAAGATTAGGGGCTACAGCCCCTGCGGGACTTGACCCCTAAAAATCCCTCAGACTTACAAGTGTACAGCCAAACCTAGTGGAAAAAAGATATGACAAAAAGTGCAAAAAAGCTTATAACTGTTGGTGAATTCGTCCATTGGCCATCTTGCTTCCTTCTATTCCTTGGATCCTTTTTCACAGCTGGTCATTTACTCTATTTGCCATTTGATGTCAAACACCTACTTTTTAAACTCCTCCTTGACTTATTCAAACCACTGTTGCATTCATGATGTTAAACCAATCTGTTCTCCTACAACGCTTCGAAGGTGCCAAAGTGGACGTGAGGCTTTATCTGCGCAACAATTTTACATATCGAGTATATGTCACAGTCATCAGGTCTTGAACAGTGTTGGGCAGTAACGCGTTACTGTAATTTGATTCCTTATTTAGTAACGGAATAATTTAAATTAAATACTGTAATTTAGAGTATAGTTACAAGCCGAGGTCTCTATACGTTACTGCCGCGTTACATTGCTGACAGAATGCAGTGTTTTATAATCTAGAGATTGTAAAAAGGATGTGGCTCACGCACTGTCGAGTCAAGTGCCAGTGGATTAGAGACCTGCTCCCGTCAGTAATTTGATTAAATTTTCAGAGTAACTTGCCCAACACTGGTCTTGAAGCTACCTGAGCAGTTTTGTTTTTTACTGAAAAATTGCTAATTTTGATTATTATGTCCCTATATTTTGGCATAAAATAGGATTGTATTCTGTTTGCCCCAAGGGATCCAAGAGACCAATGATATAAAATGTACCCAGATCGACAATTTTGGCATTGGCCATTTAGAATTTTGTTTTAAAAAGCAATGTTTTAGACATTTTTCTTTCTGCCATTTTCACTCACATCAAAAACCTACCAGACACGACATGACGTGACATGCAATAAAATGCATCTTTTCCATGTTAATCAGAGTTTTTGTCCTAACCAGCCGCGACACACGAACAACAACCTACAAACTATGACAATGATAATCTCAGGTACTGATTATGTGCTTCATTCAGTGTTAAAAGTGTCTAATGTGAGTTTGAATATCATTTTGCATGACCTTTATAGCCATACTGAAAGCAACAATAGTTTACCTCAGATCTTGAAAATAAATTAAAGTGAACTCAATGCGAACCAACAGGTGTGTTCATTAAGATGGTATCAACCACTTTTATTAATGTTAAAAAGGTTTAATATATATGAATTACATTAACTTGTCCATTTTGTTGGGTTGCAGTGCGCTTACACAGAGAGCCCGCTCACACACGCTTCTGATTGACTGTGATTTTTGATTGATTCTGTCACATCTCATAGCCATCTTGGGTCTGGTGTGGACAGACAAATTCACCAGATTTCACACAGATCATCATTGAAGCATGCTGGCATAAAGTTACAAAAACGTTCTTATGTCTCAAACCATGATCATATAATATAAAGCTGACATAAAGGCGCACTGTAGTGTTTTCTGCAATATCTTGACAAGACCTATTGCATGTCAAATAATGACCATGCTTCATGATTGCTTATGCTTGCTTAGCTCTTCACTTTGCCTCTGTTGTGCATTTAATTATGCCCTGGCAACCACCCAATACATCCCTGTACCCCAATAGCAATGCATAAGAACAACACAACACCATAGCAACCGCATAGCAATGTACTGACAGCCGCCCACAACACTCTAGCATTGTGGAAGCGACATTAGCATGAAAAAGCACCGCTCACGTTTTTATCTGGGAGTGTAATAATCTAGTTGTTAGTAGCATTTAATAAACATTATCATGTCACGTGAATGAGATTATAAATAGCCAATAAGAAATCAAGACAAGAATTGGCTTTGCAGCAAACTTTTTGCACTGTGTGTGTTTGTGTGATAGTTGCTGAATGTGTCGTGTGCTTGAATTGTAGGTACACACTCAACGAATCGACTCTGTGGGATTGTGTTGCTCCTCTCTACCCATTCTCTCCATGAACTGTCTATTTTTAGGCCTGGCCTCTTTTTTGTTCGTTTCTCATTCCATTCCCTCTCTTGCACCAAATTCCATTTTCTTTCCTTTTCTTTCTCTCTTCACATATTATTCTTTCTTTCTAGGTCAAACCCGGTCATGTTATTGATATTTTGTTCAGTGCCGTTATCTCTCAATCCCACATCCACAATCAGAACAATATATCGATCAGGCTGATTAATCTGCAATTCCAGATTTTTGTCATCAGGTGCTTATTATGCAGTGCCTGATTAATAGAAATTTGTCCGTTCCAAAATCTACCATCACTTTGTCAATGGATAGTGTACATTTACCACTGCTTTAGACACGTCCCACAGGTTTGACTTAATTGACAACAAACACTGTGTGACCATCCGTGACGTCTAAACAGTGTTGGGGGTAACGCATTACAAGTAATGCGAGTTACGTAATCAGATTACTTTTTTCAAGTAACTAGTAAAGTAACACATTACTTTTTAATTTACAAGAGAATATCTGAGTTACTTTTTCAAATAAGTAACGCAAGTTACTTTTTCCCCAATTTATTGATTGACAGCTCTCTTGTCCCCATGTTGAGCGAAATCAGATGTTACTGTAGTTCTAAAATAAATATGAATATGCATTAATTCATCTCACCCACAAAAAAAAAAAGATTCAGTATGTGACGAGTGGGGGCGGGGCCGAGAGCCGTGGGAACGGAGCGAGGCCAGTGGAGTCTTTTAAAAGTAACTTTCCCCAGCACTGCATCTAAAAGACACAAGCGTGAATGAGATTCTCCACTGCGACAGAAGCAACTGTCTGTGAACAACTTAATTTTTGGTCTGTTCCTCATACAAAAGTGTGATATGGCTTCAGAAGACTTTGCATAAACTACTTTATTGTAGTGTTGGAAGGTGTTTGTCCTCGGCAATGTGGCAGTATCCTGTATATCATTTGCCTTGGACATTCCTTTTGTGATCCACTGTAGAAAAAAAACAATCAAGCTAGTTTGAAATAACATGATAATAGGTAAATTATGACTAGAGATTTTTTGGTCAACTAGTCCTGCAGACTAAACCTTTGAATCTCTGTGTCTCTCAGCAGTTGGAAAGGAAGGACAGTCAGGGCAGCTCTCAGCACAGCATATGCAGTCACCGCAGCACACACACCGACTCGCCCAGGCGCCCGCAGCCCATCGTGCCCACTGACACACTTGGGGGCCCTCGAACCGTGCCACCTCCTCCCACCCAGCTGCTGCCCGTCCTGCCCCCCTTTGACACCTCTGCAGCCAATGGGACGCTCCAGAAGAAACCGGACCCCTTCAAGATCTGGGCGCAGTCCAGGAGCATGTACGAGAGCCGGGGTGAGTAGCCCGCTTGATTCCCACTCGTCTTACTGCTGAGTGTGCGGCTCTGTTTGAAAATTCTGTCATCATTTACTCACCCTCCTCTTGTTCCTAACCTGTATGAGTTTCTTTCTTCTGTTGAACACAAAAAATTATATTTTGAAAAATGTTGGTATCTGAACAGTTGATGGGCACTGTTGAATTCCATAGTATTTTTTTTTCCTACTCAGCTGTTCAGATACCAACATTCTTCAAATGATCTTCTTTTGTGTTCAACAGAAGAAATAAACTCATACAGGTTAGGAACAAGAGGAGGGTGAGTAAATGACAGAATTTTCATTCTGACTACTTCTTTAAGATTCAGGTTTCTTCGCCAGTATCACTTATCATTAACCATATTCATCATTTTGATTCACATTAGAGTCTCACAAGAAATTCTATTACATAGAAATAACACTTTGTATTAGAGCCGTCATGATACAATATGTGTCATGGTGCAATACCAGCTAAAGTATTGTTATACCACTCATATTGTTTAAATGATTCTATTAATTCTTTCATTAACACACATTATTATGCAAAATTAATATTCCTTAACATTCTTCACTTCACACAGCACTGCAATGCATTTATGTTCAAAGAAAACTAAAGATTTGCACCACCAAAACTTTCATTTGAATCAAAGTTATGCCAAAATAACAATATAACCTATTTTAACAATTAAAATGTATTTATTTATCAGACACTTTTATCCAAAGCAACTTGGAACATTGCAAGCAATTTGTCAATTATTATTTATTTCAGGTTTATTTGACAGGGACAATGCACATCAATAATACATAAATGTACAATGTGCCAGAATTAGCCAGAAGGCTATTTGGCATCTGCAGACTGATGGTAAAATTGTCACCCTAAAAATATAAAATAAATAAATAATACATTTATTTTATTTATTTAGTCATTTAGCAGACGCTTTTATCCAAAGCGACTTATAAATAAAAGCAGTCAAAACTAACAAAAGAGCAACAATATATAAGTGCAAATGACAAGTCTCGGCTATATAAGCTGTTGATACTCAGAGATGGTAAAGGATTAAATTTCCAATCATTAGAGATAAGCAGACCAGTACCTCCACCTCTTCCAGTCAGACAGGGGGAGTGGGATACATAATACGTACATGCTCCAAACTACATATAAATGTATGCTATACCTAATACATATAGTTCTATCCCAATACAAATAGAAAAAAAAAATGTCACCAGCTCACTCAAACACACAATCCGACTGTCAGACAATATGACAAGCAGTGTATCAATAATATCAATATACAGGCAAGGATAATGTAAGCATACAGACAAGTAACAGTAGTTTAACCTTAATCATTCAGTCAGTACTAAACCAAACAACCTCATATACATAACATAAAAAACTGGTAAAGCAGAAAAGACAAGATGGCAAGTAAAATGAATGTTGACTCTCTATTAACCACTTATTTAAGTGAAACTTAAAAGAGGCATAAGCAGGGCTGTACAGTGCATATATGTCGCACGTGCTACGAAAAAACTAGTCTGTGCGATGAATAAATTTACCACTGTAGCACGCGTGCGATACAGTTTTGCATGTTCATAACACAGCTGCTTAATAGTGTGAAGTGATTTCGTTGTGCTTGTTTGTGTGTGTGAGATTGATTATACTTGGTAGTAGGGGTGTGCCATATGACGATTTTTGATCGTGGACGATTAAAATGTCTCCACGATCTGCTTTTGAAGAAATATCATTGTATCGTGCTACAGCGCACATTCTATCAGCTGCAGTTCTGGCGCCTCCCTCCGTCTCAATATAATGTACAACGCCACATGCATTCATATCAGTGTTAGCTCAACGGTAGAGTTACTCTCACAGGACACTGCACTTATGCGCAATCACAAAACTACAATTGTACAAACCTGTAGTTATTTGTGGCCTTCCTGTAGCTCAAACAGTAGAGCATGGTGTTAGTAATGCCAAGATCATGTGTTCGAGTACCGCGCATACATAATTTGCATGACCTTGTGTTTCACAGTGTTTACAATTACTTGCATAGTGATTTACAGTACTTATAGTACATTCAGCATATTAAATTTGTAATTAACATTTGGGTACAGGAAAAAAGCTGTTAAATGGCTGTTAAAAGATTGCGATTTTCAGTTTCTGTCACTCCGTATTCATTATGTATGACCCATTCTCAGCATGGCTATAGAGTATTTGAAGAGCAAGACTCAATGTAAGCACACTGCATTCTGATGCCCTACGGATGACATATATTGCATTAAATTGAACCCCCAGCATTCATTATGTCTAATGTGTTTGGCTGTAGTTCTGAAGGTTATGCCAGTATGATTTTAGGATGTACCGCAGTAGATGTCCTTGTACACACAGGCCAGTTTGGTGCCAGATTGTTGGGTGACTCCTGATGGCTCCCGCTCATAGTGCCAATTCCCAGTCAGGCCTGTTAAATGCTCCGCACAGAGTGAGCTTGGCAGACCCAGACCTCTGAAATTAACTGTGTGAACGGGCCTAAGCATATGTGATTAACATTATGTTGTTCCCTATGTGGTGAGGTGAGCATTCTGCTCATACTTACTGTTTGGCCGAGGCTTCGTCTGACAGTCAGCATGGAAAGAGGCTGAGAACAGGCAGGGAACAGCGTTAGACACCTCTCCCATCTGCAGTCTTTTAATAACGCATTTATGCAAATGAAGCACTAACAATAGCACTAGAAACCTTGTGCCATCTATAGAACAGGTTTGTTCATTAAAAATGTATCTTTTGTAAAGCTGGGCTGTGCTTTTTGACAATATAAGTCTTATAAACTGGTAGAGAGTCTGCAATATATTTGCATTGCAATCAGTGTTTCTTCTTTATAATATTTAACTTGGAGACATGCTAGCAAATGAACTGAAATTATTTTTTTCAGTGCCAGACTCTCAAGAACAAGACATTTTTCTCTGGAGGAAAGACACAGGCTTTGGCTTTCGGATCCTGGGGGGAAATGAACCCGGAGAACCGGTGAGTCAGAGAACACACACACACACACACTCACACACACACACTCCAGAGGTGTAAAGAGTACCTAAAAACCATACTTAGCAAAAGTACAGATACCTTACAGTGAAAATTACTCCACTACACGTTACAAGTCACCAATTCCAAAACAACTTGAGTAAAAGTCTTAGAGTATCTGATTTTAACAGTACTTAAGTATTTTACTTATAGGCTCAAAGATGCACTAGTCAAAGAGACATGCACACACACACACACACAAATATACATGCATCCTTCTGACAGCAACTGTAAGAACTGTAACTGATACTGAAGTCTGTCCCAATCACTGCTGCTTTCTTGTAAGCCGTGCATTGATTTGAATGGAGACAGCTGCTATGTGCTGGCTTTATCTCGAGTGTGTTAATCGTGATATGGAGAACAGGGTCCAGATATCAGAGAAACACAGTGAGGCAATGGTTTACATGAATTGACTTATGTCACAGTCTGCAGCCTGCAAGAGCTGTCCTGCTTACCAGTGTTCTTCTCATGAAATGCATGGCAGATCTACATAGGGCACATAGTGAAGTACGGCTCAGCGGATGAGGACGGCCGTCTGCGCTCCGGAGACGAGCTCATCTGTGTCGATGGCACGGCAGTGGTGGGAAAGTCTCATCAGCTGGTGGTGCAGCTCATGCAGCAGGCGGCTAAACAGGGTCACGTCAACCTCACTGTCCGCCGCAAAACGGCTTACGGAGGTACACCTGCACCGGCAGTTTTTATCTCATTTTCTAGTTTGATTTTCAATTTTCGTGCAGTTGTAGTTCATTTAAAAATGTGGGTTTTTTTGTATTTCTATTCCATTTTTCATCACTTATAACACTACAGAACACTACAGCGTATCATGCTGAAAATCCTACATTTCCAGGTTTCTCAGCAGCAGAAGTCTTCATAGTTGGCTAAACTTCTGTAGCAGTGAATTGAAGACTACCACAAATATATTTTTGCCTTCCCATTTGCTCAAATATCAAAAGAAAAACGGCATGATATTGTTTTGATGACTTAAAAAAAAAAAGGGGGAATAAAATAGAGAGAGACTGATAGCAGTCAGAAGAGAGAACAATGTCAAATTTACCGTCAATCCCACAGACGCTGAATTAGAAACACCCTTGCATTAGCGTTAACTATTTGTTTGTATTTTGATGCAAAGGTAATATAATAAAAAGTATAATATTATAAATGTACATACATTTTTTTTAAAAATGAAAATATAAAACACTTTGGAGGATTTACGATGTTGATGACCGTTGAAACGCATCATCACAATCTTGTGAAAAGGTCCATTGTTTTATTATTATTATTATTTGGGCCCTTTTAGTTGAACATAACTTTGAAAAAAAAAGAATGGCTTCAAGAGTAAGCAAAGACCCAAAGCAACAAACCTAAGACCATTACTACGTGTGTTGAAATCTGAAATGGCATGATGCATGTTCATATTGAAAGTAGTATTTACAAATTTTGTAATCACAAAGTCACATTATTTAAACACACTCACATTTCAACGTTTGTTGAATTTTGGGAAAACATAAATTACCACAAGGTTGTGTGGTAATTTCATTGCCACTTTAGAGTTCAGAGAGATCAAAGAGATCATTACAAATATATTTTTTTTATTCTCTTAGACCACTGCCAAGCACAGTACTGTAAATGTTGTGCTTCATGGTAACGTGTGTATTTTTCATATGAACACTTTTATTGCTGAAATGCTGGGAACTGATTGCAAGAATAATAGTGAGTGGGAGGTGTTTAGAAGAAAAAGTAAAAAAGAGGACAAAATCACAAACTTTTGGGCCACTGTTTTGGCAGCAACAGGTATGCAATCAAATGTTAAAATATGTGTTATTTACATAATTTAGAGCATGCACAACTAATCATTTCAGTCAAATGTTTGCCTGTAAATAAGAGGTTGAGTCAACTTATTTCTGCTAGTTCTACCTTTTATACATCCATCATTTTGAGAGATAAGCAAGACAGAAAACGATTTAAACCACATTGTGTCAGTTTTCCTATTATAAAATAGTATATTTAAATGGTTAATGTTGACCTTGTGAGAGACTGAGCACATGAAAAGTGCATTTCATAGGATCACAGACCTCACTCGTCCACCAGGAATAAGTGCACACATGAGAAGTCATGCAGATCTATTTTTACAGATGTCACTTGACAAGCCGATCTTCTGTGTGTGTGTGTGTGTGTGTGTGTGTGTAGTGTATAAGGGCGAGTCGGACGTGCCGCCGTCCCCGGCCTCCTCTCACCACAGCAGCACGCAGGCGCCGTCGCTGACGGAGGAGAAGCGCACGCCGCAGGGCAGCCAGAACTCACTCAACACCGTCAGCTCGGGCTCCGGCAGCACCAGCGGCATCGGCAGCGGCGGAGGCGGCGGCAGCGGGAGCACCGTGGTCAACATGACGCCCGCTGCCCTGCAGCCCTACGACGTGGAGATCCAGCGTGCCGAGCACGAGGGCTTCGGCTTCGTCATCGTGTCGTCCGTGTCACGGCCTGACGCCAGCTCCACCTTCGGTACGGTGTACACTGCAAGAGTGCAGCAAACACTCGGACATCGTCAACCTCATCAAAGAGGCCGGCAACGCCGTCTCGCTGCGCATCATACCCGGAGACGGTGAGTTCGTGTCTTCATCATCTCTCACATTAAAGGGTTAGGTCACCCAAAAATTTGAATTAGCCCATAAATTACTCATCCTCATGTCATCCCAGGTGTATATGACTTTCTTCTTTCAGACGAATCCAGTCGGAGTTATATTAAAAATTGTCTTTAATCTTTCAAGCTGTTTAATGGCACTCAACGGGTGTTGCATTGCTTCAGTCCAAAAGAAGTGAAATAAAAATCGCCCATCCATAAAAAAAGTGTCTCACACGGCTCCGGGGGGTGAACAAAGGCCTCCTGTAGCGAATCGATGTGTTTTTGTAAGAAAAATATCCATATTCAAAACGTAATAATCACTTTAATCTAGCTTGCGCTCACTGTTGTAAACAGAAGCAGCTCCGGGCAGATGACGTATGAGGTTAGCTTTGCGCATCGACCATGCAATACTCATGGTCAGTTTGATTTAAGATGACTGTTAAGACTGTTTTGATTTTAAGAAGACTAATTTACCACCCGATCAAAACACAGATAGAGATGGTTGGGAGGTCGGAGATAGGCAGTGCAATGCATGCATATATATAGATATAGATATTATTCTTTCTACCAAATGTTATAAGAATTGGACATTTTATAAGAAGTGGCACTGTAATGAATGAATTTACTTTAATTAATTTTTGTTCAAATTTCTAATGGCCTAGAATCTGAATCATTGAGCGTACCTGAATCTAGAGATTATACAGTACTCCCAGCAGATCGATTGTGGGACTCTGGGATCAGGGTTGGGAAACACTGTTCCAAACACAACTAATAAAACATAGTCAAGGTGCATGGGCAAAACGTCACAAAACCTAGCAGTTTTTTCACATTGGAACAATCTGAAAACCCATCAAATGTTGGCTTCTGATGCGAGGCGGCACTGTAAATATACAAATGCCTCGAACTGTGCAGCTGCGTGAAAAAGCTGAAATTGGTCAACAGTTCAGATGAATCTACAGGATCTTTCCCTTCAGAGTTGTCTGTTTGGTCATGTTCTCCACACGTGCTTGGACCGCGATGACTGCCGCCTGTAGCTGCATTTCATGCATTTTCTGTGTGATTTAGCAGTGCTTTTAAAACATTGCAACTGTCTTTCTCTCTGACCGAACAGAGACATCAAATGCTTCACTACTGACCAACGCAGAGAAGATCGCCACCATAACCACTACACACACACCTCAGAGCAACACAGAGCCCAGGTGAAACACACACAGACACACACACACACACTCTCACACACACTCTCTCACACACACACACACACACACACTCTCTCTCTCTCTCTCTCTCTCTCTCTCTCTCTCTCTCTCTCTCTCTCTCTCTCTCTCTCTCTCTCTCTCTCTCTCTCTCTCTCTCTCTCTCTCTCTCTCTCTCTCTCTCTCTCTCTCTCTCTCTCTCTCTCTCTCTCTCTCTCTCTCTCTCTCTCTCTCTCTCTCTCTCTCTCTCTCTCTCTCTCTCTCTCTCTCTCTCTCTCTCTCTCTCTCTCTCTCTCTCTCTCTCTCTCTCTCTCTCTCTCTCTCTCTCTCTCTCTCTCTCTCTCTCTCTCTCTCTCTCTCTCTCTCTCTCTCTCTCTCTCTCTCTCTCTCTCTCTCTCTCTCTCTCTCTCTCTCTCTCTCTCTCTCTCTCTCTCTCTCTCTCTCTCTCTCTCTCTCTCTCTCTCTCTCTCTCTCTCTCTCTCTCTCTCTCTCTCTCTCTCTCTCTCTCTCTCTCTCTCTCTCTCTCTCTCTCTCTCTCTCTCTCTCTCTCTCTCTCTCTCTCTCTCTCTCTCTCTCTCTCTCTCTCTCTCTCTCTCTCTCTCTCTCTCACACACACACACACACACACACTCTCTCTCACACACAGACACACACACACACACACACACACACACTTAACTAGGATCTGTACAACATTTGTATGTATGTACTGTATGTATGTATGCACTGATTTAGTAATGATACTCATAATAATGATAATAAAAAAAGTTTTGGTAACATGACTTTTTCTGTTCATCCAGCAGGAATAACAAACCCAAACAAGCTCTGACCCAAGCATCCTACAGTCAGGTGAGAGGCTCTGTGTTATAGCAGAAAACAGGACAGGTCTGACTGTGTTGAGCAGTGATGCACACAGTATCTAGATCGAGAGGGACGGGTTGTGAAGTCTTCCTTAAACTGGGATAGAAATGTTTTAAGGGATCCGGACTACTCCTACTAGCAGATTACTAGTTGCTTTGTAACTTTTTTTCTTACTTCTGTTGTACTATCTGTTCTTAAGGCTGAACATATGCTTAAAGTATTCAGACCGATTTTTTTTCTTTTTAAACGGTTTGCAACCTTAAGCTAAAATGCCAACACATCAAAAAGATGTGAAATTACTAGGGTGTGTAAATCAATCAAAATGACTTCAAATGAAAAATACAGGATCCGCACTCACTTGTGTGCTTCTTGATGATTTGTAGATTTTTTATTATAATTTTTTTTTTACATCTATAAAGCACATATGGATCAGTGGGAATGCTAAAATGCCTAAAAAAAGATTTTCACATCAATCTTCGCTCCATACCTCATAATGACAAAACAAAACACAGATTTGCTGATTTATTAAGAAGACAAAAACCACTGAAATAACTGCTGTGTAGCTCCTTTTTAAAACGTAAATGTGTGTAAATGTCAACAATGTCATTTGTTTAAAGGATTGAAGAATCCTCTATTTATTCCATCCTGATCGAATATCAAACACAAATATCCTAATTTACGTCTCCAAGATAGAATATTGATCTGGAGATGAGCTTTCTATCAAAACTGAAATGTCAACAATTTAACATTGTTGAGAGCACATCATTTGGCATAAATATCAGGCTGAACTTTTTCTTTTTTTTCAATTCATTGGCAAATGAAAATGTAATGTATATTGTTTGTGAATTCCATTCTTATGGTTCCCAGATTGCACAAACTCAAAGTTTTATTTGGTATATTAGATGTGTGGAGGCTTAGCATTGCACGTGTGTTCTGATTTAAAACATTTGTTCTACAGTATGTTTATGACCATCTGTACATGCAGCCAGTACAAGTTTGGCAAGAAGAAGCCTCCATCTGATCACAGTACTGTCTAAGAGAAACATCTTACAGATATATCATTTAAAAAAAAGAATTTTAAAAAGTGTTTTTTTTTGTTTTTTTTGCATGTGCATATGTGTACTTATTGTAGTAATGAAAAAAACTGGTTAACTAGCCCTGAACCTGCCCCTAAACCTAACCCATGTAGTTAGCTTATATTACTCAGTCTGTTGGCTAAGTGCATGTACTGTAAAATAAAGAAATAAATAGTAGTCAGGATTGCTCAGTGATTTGGTTGTGTTTGTGTGTGTTTAGGAGGCAGAGTATTACTCGGTTGATATGGAGAGGGAGAGTAAAGGTTTTGGCTTCAGTCTGAGAGGAGGAAAGGAGTACAACATGGATCTGTACGTGCTGCGATTAGCTGAGGATGGAGCCGCTGCTAAGAACGGCAAGATGAAGGTAACACAAGATTACAATTCTTTTCATGGTGCATGTGTTGAATTTAAAGCACATTTTTGCCAAATATTTGTGTGTGCTAAAAATACAGATTCTTTCTTGTGCTGGTCCGTCTCTTGCTCTCTGCACTGGATGTCAGCACTCGTCCCCATGTTCTCCTCCTCTCTCCCTCTTCCTCTCAATCCATGTCTGCAGCCATTTGTGTGAAATTCATAAATACGAACTGTTTAGGAAAATGACATGAACATGACATGAGAAGAACTGTAATGAAGCAGGCCTTCTGAAATTGCTTCTATAAATACTGATGATTTCAAGGGTGCAAGATCATTTGAAAAAATGTATTTAAAAAAATCCCCAGTTAGTACACCATTACCTGAAGATCTGTTACTTTTCAAAGTGACCAATTCTTTATCACAGATTCTGTAAGTTCTGATCTATTGTTTTACTATCACCTGAAAATCGCTCTACAAAGCATCAATGTCGGAAGTAACCAAGGTTGAAGAATACACATTACTAAAAACTGAGCAACATACTTTAAAACAAGTATTTACTTACTCCCATTAATCATTAATTCAGTTTGTAAAAATGTCATTATCACCCTTTATTACAGTCTGTACATGCAAAAACCACATTTCCTTTCCCCACTGATTCTTCTAAAAAATAGCATCTGAAGAACAAGCATACGTTTTTCTGAAATGAAAGAAAAATTCATTTTTTTTTTCTTTGTACAAAACAAAAAAGCTTTTCTCTTATGTGCCATTGATACAAAATGGCATAAAATATGTAGACCAGAATGACTAAATGTCTGTCCAAATGGAGTCCAGGCTTGCTCCTGAAGGAGTGCACCTAAACTTAACACGCGCTGCAGTTCTTGAAGCAAAACACAGTCACATAAAAGCTGCTTAAACCGTTAAAATGAGATGTGAAGTATAACAAATTACTTCTAGATCAGCATGATGCCATCTTGGGCCTCCCATGAGCTAATGGTGGTGTCCGCCTCGTTAACAGGTTGGTGATGAAATACTAGAGATCAATGGTGAAAGTACGAAAAACATGAAGCATTCTCGTGCCATCGAGCTGATCAAGACCGGAGGCAGACGAGCTCGACTGGTGCTGAAGAGAGGAGACGGATCCGTCCCAGAGTATGGTGGGTAACTAACAAGTTAAAGTCTTGTGCTTTTTGCATTTTGTTTCGAAGCGTTCGGTCTTAATGTTTTAATTTATCCTGAACTGTCTTCTTGTTCTCTAGCATTAAACCTTTCATCATTCTTGGTGATCAATCAGCCTCTGTAGGTAGTCTGATGTATGAGATCTTCATCTAGTTCCTCTCAACAGTCTTCAGTCAGCAAATAAAACTGTTGTGATTTGTCTGAGTGCTGCATGCTTCCTTTCTCTTTATTTATCTCTGTTTCTTTCTCTCCCTGATCTCTCGTTCTCTGGCGGGCTCCTCAGCTATGATGGGCCCCCATCTCGCTGCCTGTCTGAGGAATGATAAGCTGGGCGAGCCCTGCTTCTACCTAATGGGTCAAAACCAAGCCACGGTTTGTAAAGGACGTTCTGTGTGTCAACCCTTCCTGTCACCCAGTCACACGTTATAAGCCCCGCTTGGCACACGCGTGTTGTGGCCCTCACCTGCTCTCATCTCACCCCGGTGAATCCATTCAGCCGCTGGCCTCTGATCGCGGTGCAATGGATTCATGCTCCTGATGGATGCCTGTGTGATGGACAGTGTGTGGATGTTGTGGACACTGCAGTGCTGATAACACAGATGGGTGAATGTTACAAGAACTTGCCTGGGTCACAAAAAAAAAAAATACTACAATAGACTTAGTTTTTATCATTTAAGCGAATTATATATTTTCTTTTGTTGTTACCCATAGAACAAGTTTTGTTAGATTCACCCATAAGCAAGTAATGAAATGAGTGCGGTGTTGTATTCTGGACTTGTGATAAAAAGATATAACTTGTTATATAAAATGATATGCTCATCTTCAGATTAATGAACGTTTAATAATCAATATAGCATAGCATTAAGTGGTCCAACAGAGTGTTACAGTAATGACAAACAGTGCCCTCCACAAATATTAACACCCTTGATGAATATAAGCAATCAGGCCATGAAAAATGTCATTGGTGTTTATCCTCCACGTCTTGCAAAAATCTAACTTTTAATTTAAGTAAAAACTAAAATGTACTGTTTATGTAGGTAAATAGCATGAACCATAATGTGGATGAGACCAATTACTGTAGTTGAATACGCTGGTCATGAACAGCAATTTCCAGGAGCAATCAGCTGTCTTAAAGACACATCTGTAAGGATTTGCCATTGTCAGTGGTTTCAGGAATGCACATTTGGCACCCGCTTCACCTTGTAATTTGGTACAGTTCATTGTGAAGACATATTCTTTAATCATCTTGTTGTTACCCTGAACTTTAACACCGTTGTTCATCTTTGTTGTCTCAACGTAATGGCATAGTATGCTCTAAAGCAGTGCTCCTCGGGACCCCAGCACTGCACATGCTCATCGGATGCAAGCAGTTCAAGTCTGTCAGTCTCGACACAGTACAGCTTTGTCTCTAACAGTTTGAAGCTCAGAATGTCGTCTCCCAGCCAGAGTTCAGCAAGTCCTGACAGTGTCTTTCTGAAAGAGTCTGAAGGTTCAAGCTATTCTGCCTGCTGCTGGTTGATGCCATGCAGTGATTCTGCTATGATAAGGCTCGAATCCGTCTGCAAACTTCTTGAAGCCCGCGAAGAAAAAAAAAAAAAAAAAGTTGCATATTCAGGAAAATAAAATCGTTCAGGAAAAGCTGTGTTAAAAAGGATATATTTTGATTCTCTTGCAGAACTAAATGGCAACCATAGAGACAATTGTAGTTGGTGTAAGCTACCCATTAGCCCATGTCTTCATCATGAGGGTGGCCCCCAAGGCACTAAAAGACAAGGCTCTTGCCTAGGATGACTGCATCCTAAAGGCTTTGGCTATAGGCTTTTTAGGATTTAGGAGTACAGTTTGCACGGATTTACAATGACCATCTATTCTTGCCTAGGAATTCGACAACTGAAGTGAGAACTAACAAAGCTACATAAAGACCTATGATATGTATCCTCACAAGAGGTGCTTTCCATGCATCCTGACCCTGATTTTGAGTCTTTTGTACTGCCTCAGTCAAAGCAATAAAGTACATCAAAAAGGAATCTGACATATAATACCCATCTGCCTGAGTGAGATATGGAGGACCTGGCCTCAAAAGGACATAGACCAGGTTCTTTGGAGGAGAATCTGCTTTTTCAACCATAGCTGATGATTGTGGGTGTCCTCCAGAGGTCCACAGACTTCCTGACATATATGTGACCAGTAAAGTGTGTGTCGTGATTAGAATCGATAGTGTGTGGAGTTCCCCATCTGGGAATGATGCAGTGCCTTTCTTAGTGGGGAAGGCTTTAGCCCACCTTGAAAACGTCTCAGCTATGACCGAAACATCCCGATTACCCTTGCATTTAGGAACAGTAACCCCGAGAGTGCAGGTCTTTCTGCTGCAACCAGTGGATTTGGGGTGCTGAATTGTGTACGTGGTCTTGATGTTGCACATCTCTAAATCTCGTTTTACAGATGTTTTCTAAAACTTTTTGTCCACCGAACTGTACTAAAACATGATCACATATGAGAAACACCACAAAGTGTCCGACACTGCATATCTGTGTTGCCAGAAGCAAGGTTTTTGGAGCACTGATTTTGCATCTCGCCCATGTTTGTAAACGACACGCTTAAGCAGTAGAGATTTCTGCCGTTCACAGCTGCCTGGTCAGATGAACAGTTTTTCAGAGCTTTAATTTAGGGCAAAGGCTGGGTACAGTACTTTGCAGAAACCTAAATAAATATAAGAGAGTTTGGATTTGTTTTGCATTTTCTTGGTCATTACATAATTTCCACACATCCATTTGTGTATTTTTTTCATTTAGGTGACTTGATTTAATAAAATAGTGGGTGTGTCCAAACCCTTGACTGTTTGTATAGATGGTGTTGTATGAATTTTATGCTTGACCACATGCAGTGCTGTCTGTTTGTTAAAGTTCTGTGTGACATCTTAACTGTTGATAGCCAAGTGTTTTTAGTGACCTAACGTAAAGCCTTTCTTCATTTATTTCCAGACGGCCCAAATGACAGCTACCCTCCCTCACCCGGGCCACAAAATCATTCGGAAGTGAGGACCTTGCTGGTCAGTGGCCCCTTTCATCATCCGTCCGAGTCCAGCTATACATCAGAGTATCACACACCATCCCAGCCCAAGCAGCAGCAACCGAAAGACAGGCAACATGATCCGGCGAGGGAACGAGAGAGGGACAGCAGAACTGGGCTGTATTCCAGCGCTCCGCACCAGCCTTCCTGGAACAACCGTCCCAGCCCCTCGCCATCCCCTGACAGCAGCAAAAACAACTCCCACCGCAAGGTCAAGAAGTCTGAGTCTGAGAGCGGCATTGCCAAGCTCTTCAAAACGCTGAGGAAAGAGGGCGGATTTGGGAGGAAAACCTCCAACCAGGATCTCCTGAGGCGAGGCCGCAAACCCTCCGTAGACACGCCGAGTAGCACGGGGTCTCAGGTGCGCAGCGGGTCCTTGGATCGCTCCTCCACCCGGAAGCGCAACACCTCTCCAGACCGCCGCAGGGCCAAGTCCGTGGACCGGCGAACGACACGCTCATATAAAGATCAGTCCCCTGAGCGAAGCTATCAAGCCTCTTCCCAGGACCTGCTGTGCCAGATCTCCACTCCAGAAAGGCTTGTCCGGCCCCAGAAAGAGCCCCAGACTCCCAGCAGGAACTACAGCAAAGAGGGCTACTTCACGTCCACCCCTGAGCGATCCTACAAACCCACGGCCCACACACCTGAATGTGGCCTAAAGAACAGGAACGTTCTGCTCAACAGCTCTCCGTCCAGTCAAGCTGAGAGACAGGGACACTTCATCAACGGAGCCCCGGAAAGACGCTTCCGCAGGAGATCGGATAGCAGCAGCAGTGACGGAAGTTACCTGGAAGAGGGCGCTGCTCCACAGCTTAGGGACTATTACAACGCACTGAAAGCCAGCGGAGCGAACGGGAGCCTCGTCCAGAGCTCTCTGAGCAAGAGACGGCTTTACAAGGAGAACCACACAGACCTCAGCATCTGAGCTCCTCCACAGCGGAACAATGCTTCATTCTCTAGTTTGTTTTTATATGTTGTGTTGTGTTGCGAGTGAGATCCATGTTTTGTTAAAAGACACAGACTTTTTATTTTTTTCCAAAATGCGTCTACTTTGTGTGTCCCCTTTTCTCCAAATTGAGATTCACTGAACCAGAGCACAAGCAGTCAACGTTTGTTTCTTTGTTTGTACATTTTAATAGATGTGTGGTGAAACCTGAAGTCAGACTATGATGCTACTGTTTAATTGAGTAATATATATTTAAGCTGTATATTTATTTTGAAAAACTGAAATGTAACTCGATGGGATGTCCAGATGAAAAAAGCATCATTCAGTCTTGGTCTGTTGTATAATATCTGACTTTGTTAGTCCTAACAGTGCACTGGACTGAGGCATGAGCCGCCCATTAGCAAAAAAGAGGGAAAAAAATGTTTTCTCCATAATCACCAGAACTTAGTCTAAAGGCACATATGCACAATTGAGAAAACTTGACCCAACATTAGCTTAAAGCAAGTTATTTTAGGAATGAATCATAGCTTTTTAAAAGTGACTTAAAGTGCATTCAGGCTGTATGTGTTCCTTGGGAAACAAACCACAGAGCAGCTGAGCTACAGGAACACAGCTAATACATTCAACTATGTAAAAACACTGGATATATGAATGTGAGAGGCCGTTCTAAATCGCAGTCATTTTAAGCAAAAGTCTTAAGTATTTTGGATTGTCCCTTACGCAGCCACATTTACCTCCATAAAGTCAAGTACCAAAGGCGATTGAAATGCTCTGAACGAATGGAGTCCTTAACAAGCTTGTGAAAATAAATGTGACGCATCGACGCAGCACACATTTTGAGCTGAATGTAGAGTTGCAGCACAGAAGATTCAGGTCGCCAGATCCGATCCAAAAGACTACATGAAAACGGCACCTGGCGCAATCTGCCAATCTGAGCCACCACTCGTTTTCCGTCACGCTCTCGAGAGCCACTGAGCTTCAGTGATATACAGACACAATGCGTGTTTGTTTGGGAACACAGCTGTTTCGTGCATTTCGACAGGACTGAGAACAGGGAATCCCTTCAGTGTCATCTGAATAGTACTGTATCAAAATGAACGTATCAGCTGCTGTCTTTTGTACAAATTGTATTACTGTATGTACTTCAAACCTGTGTAGGTAAGGATACTGTTGCCTTTTCTCTGTACAAAAAAGAATTTATGAAAGATGTCCACCTAGACGAAGATGCAAATATGTTTCTGCTCTGCTCACTGGGACTATGAGTAACGTGTGTACTCAGAATCAGGCGTATGTAAAGTTGTATTTTTTCCCTCTCTCCAGGAAGGATGGGAAACGGATGTTTTTCAAGGAAGGGGGTTGAATATCTGTTGTGATGGATAACCTGCTTTTTTTTCTAGAGATCTTGTATACTGTCTGTGGTCTCTGAAATGTTCTATGGATTTTAAATGCTTTTTTCTGTGTCGATAAAAGCAGTAAATGTATATGGTCTAATGATTTTTTTTATGAAACGATGCATATATATAAATATATAAATTCTGCATTGTCCATAGCTTTATTTGACTCATGAAATTACACATGACACTAGTCTAAGTTCAAGTAGATGTGGACTTACACAGTAAAGCTTTTCTTCTTGTTTGGATGGATCACAATGTATATGTAGCTATCAAAAAGAAGTCTGTGAATGCTATTTTTATTATCAAATAAAGTTTTCCATACAAATTCACAATTCTGTGTTCATTGTGTTGGTATGAAATGACACTGTTCAGTTAAAAAACCAAATGGACGCATAACTAAGATCACGTGATACCTGAACCTAAAACATGCAGCATTTGCAAACGTCTGTTATAGTTGTAGTTTGTTCCGTTGTAATTGTATTCCCATTCCTTGTGTTTATGTCTGGTTTCCTTGGCTGCTCTTTCTTGTTTAGTTCTCTATTATCTTGAGTGTAGTCTACATATCCAACCTTATTTTAACGTAAGCATGGGCCTGATCTAAAATACCAGTTTGCAATATCAAACAGCATAACAGACAGTTTTTAAACAAGTCGAACAACTGGGAGCAGCAGATCCATTTGTAACTTAAATGTCCAGCTGTTTTACTTTGATATGCTGCTTGATATTGCAAAAAGATATCTGTTATATTATTATAGTTTTACCATTTACTGCACTTCGTTAGTCTTCTAGTTATTTATGTATAGCAGCGAATGAATCGGAAGTCTCACACATTTACAGAAAATACATACCTTCTTTTGCAACGCAAAAGTGTTTCTTGTGAGTAGCCCTGGGTACCATCAGTTCTTTGTTGTTTCTTATAACAGGGTAGTCTTTGATCAGTGGTGGACAAAGTACACAAATCAAGTACTTGAGTAAAAGTACAGATCCGTATAATAAAATATTACTCCAATAAAAGTACTCAGTTTTCAATTTTACTCGAGTGAAAGTACAAAAGTACTTGATTTTTAATGTACTTAAGTAAAAAGTACCGATAGATGAATGATTATTTTGCAGTTTTATATAGGCTACTTTTATCATTTAATTTTATATTAGCATATATTTTTTTATATAATCCTACTGCTCAAACTACCTGGGATTTTCCCAAAATAACCAATAAGGAAATAATGAATATAATAAGGAAAATATAATTAGATTTTCATAATGATTTTTTTCTTCTCAAACCTTAAAAACACCCCTGGGCCAAATGCCCCCAGAGGGCATCACTTCCCACTTTGATAATTACTGTAGTTACCATGTTCTGAACATCACATCCTTTCTATTTCCCTCCGATGTAATCAATCTAGGTGGTTGAATAAAAATATTTGGACTTTATTTTTAAAAATTACCTCAATTTAGCACCAGCAAGCTCGTTAGCTAGACAGTTAGCATCAGCTAACATTGACTTATTTTCAGCATGGTTATGAATAAACATTTATATTTGTCTACTCGGCTAGTTGATCCAGATACATAGTAACTTAGGCTATGTGTGCTGACAAACAATATAAAAACAGACGTCACATAGGGCTAAATGCATAGCATTTTAGTAAAACTGCTAACGTTACAGCAGCGGGGAAGATGAAAGAGCATGAATTATTTGATTTAATCTGTGTTATTTTAATGTTTTTTGACCTAAAACATAGAGACTCTGATGTTAATGTGTCTGCAATCAAGCATTTCAGTGGGCTTAAACACAGGAGCGGATTTAGTGAATTGGGGGCCCCAGGCAAAATATAGGAATGGGGCCCTATACATTTTAAACTACAAAGTGCTTTTTACACCGTTCAAACAATCCTTTGCTGCAAACTTCCACCAAGTTTTCTCTTGCAGCCACGTCTAGTGAAGGTGGCCACAGTGCTTAAACGTCTAGATAACGTTGCGTACATGCATTTGTAGACTTGAGCTTGTCCACACTTAGCTATAATCTTGTGTCTGACCTTCTTTGGCTATCTATCTATGACTACTTCTAGAAGGTGCCAATAATATTGTCCAGGCAATTTTAGGATTTCTCTGTGAAATTATCTGGAATATAAGTTATCTGGAATAAATTTTTGCACACCAAAAGCATAAATATGTGTATACCAAAATATGTTTTAGTGTCAACATATTTAATGTCAGGTCTGGAAACATTAAGGATTATTTGAAAACAGTGCAAGGGTGGCAATATTTTTGGCCACCACAGACTCATGATGATTGCTAATTGTGTTGTTAAGCCACTCCTATCAGCAATATTCCATGTGAGGTGTTCTCAAAGCAAGCAATGTCCCTACAGGCTACCAGGTTGTGTAATACTTTAGAATAGGGAACACAAATTCTCTATTAACTAAGAGTTTTCCCTCAATAAACTCCGAATTTGCCCCTTGTTCATAGTAAGGCAGTTGTTGTAGTAGTAGTTATGTTTAGGTATGGGGTAGGTTTAAGGGATCTAAAACATGGTCATGCATTAATATGTGCTTTATAAGTACTAATAAACAGCCAATATGCTAGTAATATGCATGTTAATAAGCAACTAGTTCATGTTAGTGAATGGTGTTCCCTAATCTAAAGTGTTACCAAATGTTGTGTGAGGCTGTGTGTCCCTGTTTACACAGATGCCAGTGAAAGGCAAACTATACATAATCATAATCTATTTTCACCACTCTGACCTAGAGCAGGATTAACACGTCAGTTCTGATCCTACCTAATTCATCCATACATATCTGTCAAATCATCCTTCATAAAGCCTTTAATCCAAGGTGACAGTGAGGATTGCCCCGGTTGTACTCGTGTTGAATAACATATTGAGCCTGTTATCCATAATTATGGTGCTGTTAACTTTTTAAGGAATGTATGTACTTTTTTTCAATTCAAAACTCTGCAGTAGCTATTGTCTTAATGTTGATTAAACAGAATAGATTAAAAAGCACTGAGCCTTTATCGAAGACAGTGGCAGTGGGAATATATACACCACATTAAAGCTCTTATCAGGAATCAGTATTGTTTATTTAATTACTATTTCGACATTTCGTTAACATCACAGCTCAATCAAAACATAAACAGAGCAATTTAATTTGCAAAGTGCTTTTTATTGTTACGTTGCCTTGAATACATGCCTCTACAATCACAACAAAGCCAGTATAAGGAGTCCAACAGTAAGAGAGTTAAGATATTTCTCCTTTTGCTGCATTTTAGGAAGAAAAAAAAACAAAAAAACAAAAAGAATCTTATGCACCATTACGCTGGACTCGCTGGATGTACTGAAATTGGGACATGGTCTGTCCTCTCTCAAAACTGTCTTTTGGTTGGGTTTTGTAAAAATACAAAAAGAAAAACTGACGGACATTTTTTTCTGCAAGTGGTAGCGGTCGCTCGTTTCCCTGGGCTGAACACTTTGTGGTCTCTGTGTCGTCGGTCGCCATCGAAGCCCAGTGCACGTAGCTGCTTATTGTGTGTCATGGACGAGTGTTTACGCAGGGGACACGGAGCTGGAAGACACGGACGAAGCCTCGGTCTTGGATGCAGTAGTGGAGGCGCCCTCTTCCTCCTCGAAGGGGTTCTTGCCGCAGCACAGGGTGGTGATCATGCAGTGACGGAACTGCTTGTTCATGCAGATGTAGATGCACGGGTTGTAGACAGCAGCGGTCTTGGCAAAGAAGGCTGGCAGTGTCATGAAGACAGGCCCAAATTCGCTTCCCTGGTGGGTGAATATATACCAGGCCACGCTGGCATAGGGGACCCAGCAAATCAAGAAGCCGATGACCATGATGATGACCATGCGGGTGACCTCACGCTCGGCCCTCTGGGTGGTCTCGGACTCCTGCTGCTGGGCAGCGGCTTCTTTGACGGTGCAGACGAGACGGCCATAGCAGAAGAATATGACAACCATTGGAATCATGAAGTGGACGATGAACATGTAGATGACGAAGGACTCATTGTTAACGCCAGGTACGCGAGTGTAATAGTCGACTCCGCACGAGCACTGCATGCCCTCGGGGATGTAACGGGACCAGCCGACCAGGGGAGGCACGGCGCAGGAGCAGGCCATGACCCAGGTGAAGGCAACACCCATGATGGCGTGGTTCTCTCCGAAGCGGAAGTTGCTCACGGGCTTACAGACGACCATCCACCTCTCAAAGGCCAGCACCACCAGGGACCAAAGGCCCATTTCACCACCCAGGGTTGCGAAGAAGCCTTCGAGGTTGCAGCCGATGCGTCCAAGAACGAAGTAGCCATGCATCGAGGTGTACATCGTCGTGGTGAATCCACCGAACACCATGAAGAGGTCGGAAATGGCGAGGTTCAGCAGAATGTAGTTGAGAGGTGTACGCAGCTTCTTGTGCTCGATGGTGACGTACAGAGTGAGGAAATTGACGGGGAAGCCGGTGAGGATGAGGAAGAACATGTATGCGGCCAGGCAGGCGTATGCCCATGGCGCCACCAGGTAGTACTGGGGATACTCGTACGGGCTCCTAACAACACCGGTGGCGTTGGACATAGGCACATAGAATGCCGGTCCCTCTGTACCGTTCATGGCTGCGGTTGGATGTTGTGCTCAGCCCCTTTCTGCGGTAGTGTTTAGATGGCTCGGCAGGACTGTGGAGAAACGAGGCAGGACCGTGCACCCCGCTTTATAGAGGCTCGCTTGGGATTACCTGATGTTTCCAGGCTGTCAGCACGAGTCTATTTAGGCCACAGCTAATAAAATAATCCCAGCCATCATTGCACTGCATATCTGGCAACTTATCAAGTTATTAAGGTTGTACCTGCACAAGGCAGGTAAACGGCGATAGAAAAAAACCCACAAAACTTCCTTTGGGACACAATGGCACACTTGTACGATCACTGAATAAATGATGAACTGACTTTAACTGAAAACTGAGTGTTTACTGTTGTCCTTTTGCATTATTGCACACTATTTTCCCATGTAATACTGTAAAGCTGCTTTGAAAAATATTTATTGTTAAAAGCACTATATAAATAAAGGTGACTTGACTTGACTGCTCCCATATTGGATTGCAACATCCAATGCAGAGGCCCCAAATAGGATTTGGACACATGTCAAAGTGCACAAGTGAGACTACAATATTTCAAACCAAGATAGCACACTCATGTTTTTAAACAAAACATTTGACAAAAGAAGTTTGTTCAGTTTGAAGTGATTAAAAATGAAGACACTTTCATGTTGTCTAACCACAAACTGTTTCATGTTCATGTGATGACCTGTGCTGCATTAGTGCCAACAAGGCATGTTGGGATCTTGTAAAGTATATGCCTGAGGAACACCATAGAAAAGTAGGTCACATTTCACACACACTACAAGATCCCTAATAAGTGCTCTAGTGGAATGTATCGGCCTTTATGCATTCAAAGTGTACATGTTTTCTGGGAAGTGCGCTCACGACCTTGCGGATGTTAGTGCCATTCTCAAACAGTTGATCTGAAGGAACCAGAATACTCCAAGTTAACTACTGTTCTTAGTAATGATCACATTTAATCAAGCGCATTCAAGAATTCAAGAATAAGAAATTCATTCATCAGTCATTTTTCGTTCAGGATAATAAAACCAGTGCACTAAACACAAGAATATTTGTCATAAACTTATTTCCACTCTTGCATATTCTAGATCGTGTAGTGTCAGGTGGACTAAGGCTACCCTTGTCCCTGTGAAATGCCTGGGTAGACATGCTCAAGGCTCAGCATATTTCACACAGGTGGGTTTTATGAAGAGGATTTACAGATTACAGGAGAGTTACCCTACAACGAGGAGCCTTAAGCACATTAGCTGCTTGCTAGTCTTTCTACAATCCACACTGCATGGGCTGCAGGGGAAAGATTGGCTGTAACTGGTTAGTATAGTCTCAATTAGCATTCTGTTCAACAATTGGTAAATATTTGAACATAAAATATTCACACAATCTAAGGTAGGCTACAATATATGGTATGAACAGAAACTTTTTGTCAGTAATTTTAGTGTAGCTCCCCTAGTGAAAAAAAAAAAAAAGTTAAGTATAGCCAGACTAATTGTCATTGTACTTCAAGTGTGTTAATGATTAGTTAACTTGAAGAGTGCTATTTTGGAACAATTATTTTTGTACCAAGTGTATTTTAGTTGTAATTAAATTATAGTAAAGTATAACTTTAAGTGTATTTAGTGTACTTTTATACGCTAAATTGGAACAACTTCAAGTATACTTAGTACACTTCAAGTATATGCCTAATTACCTGCGTGATTAGTGATATTAAAGTGTACTTTTTTTGTATCACGAGTACATTACAAATTAATTATGAGTGCTTTTGAAACACACAAGCAATATACTATGCATTTTTCTTTTTCTATTTTGCGCATTAGTAGTAAATCAAGACTTCGCAAGTTCTCTTGTAAAGTAAAATAATAAAAAAAACAACGGAATAAACTGTGTACAGAAAGCGAGTAAAGAACTCTCAACATTAGGCTACTAAAAAGGTCAGTTTAATCTCGCAAAAACTCCCGTTAATAACAAAATCTGACTACACTGCACAATTAATCTCTTACACTGCATCTTTGTTGTTTATGATGAATTCGGTGCTTTTATTATTATTGCAGCTTAGATGTTCAAATAGCTGCAGTACTCTGACTTTGCCACAAGGAAAAGTGTGTACGCCTGCTCAGACCCTGACGTGGCGGTAAGTACTTTTCCACGTCAAAGACCGTTTTTATAAATATGAATGTTGCCGTGGATTTTAGAGTATGCACACTCTAAGATAAAATCTGTGCGTACGCACATTTTATAAATGAGGCCCCAAATTTTGTTTTGTTTTGTGCGAAGCAGGGACAGGGAAGCAGAAAGGAGAGATGATGAGTTTGAGGGAGGTAAGACTTGATAAACAAACTACTGTACATCCATAGCTAGACAGGTCTCAGACATTAGAGGAAAAAGTCTCAGGAAAACCTGTCAAGTCTGTAGAATTGCATTGTTGCTGAGAAAAACATTTGTGTGCTCCAGGGCCATGCACAGACCTTTTGAGGGGCATGTACTGAAACTGAAAAAGGGCAGCACCCCCCCCTCTGTACTTTCAGATATTAAATTAATATTTAAGTCACTAGCTCTAGTTTAGGACATTACATAAAAAGTTGGCAGTAAGTAACTATGGCTGAGATAACTATGTGCAGTACAGTTTAATTCTCAAAAAATGAACCTATCTTGTTTGTACTTGGCTGGGAAACCGGGGAATACCTTTTTTTTTCTAGATTAAATATGCTCTTTATTTTAGTTGAAGCCATAAAATGACTGGTTTCTTGAAATATTGTAATTGTAAATTCTTGAAAAGATGTAATTATTCATTGTTATCATTGTGTAATGTAGAAGCATGCAGATGTGCAAGAAAAAAAAGATCTCTGCTTTTATTATTTCATACAGTGTATGCCATTTATGCCTTAAACAATGTACGTAAATGTTCATGTTAAGTATGCTAAAGATACTTAAATATTTTTTAAATATATATATATTTACCTTCCTCAGTATTGTTACACTGAAAGAATAGTGGTTTAAGCAACGGAAGTTTATACAGTGCATTGTGTTTCACACTTCTTGCACACAGTAGACTTTCAAGAAAAAAATGATAGAAAAAGTAATGGGGGCCTGTGCCTCAGTAGAGCTTTAGGTCTAGCAACGCCCCTGACTAAAACCCATCTATTAAATCAATGGTCGTTTCTCAACATGCGTTCTTGTCTGTACTTGTGTTCTCGTGGACTTGTGAAACGTCATCAGTCGTTGCCCAAGTACTGTTCCAATTCAAAGTTCTCATCTAGCCAAGTAAAGTTCAAATCCCGGATGTGTTCTTGCTCCGCCCCTTTTATCAAGGTTGCATCCAGAGGTGACTTGTGTGAACTTGAGGCAGCCAGGTATCCCAGAATGCATTTCGCACCAACCAGCGAGCATTAATGGTGGAGGAGAAAACCTGCATAATTTTCAAAATATTACTGTTATTGTGTCATGAAATGCAGTTATAACAATATTTCAGGCAGTAGTTGTTTAAAACTCAAATCTGTGGTTTATTTATAAAGATAGCGCCTATTTGAAAATTTGCTTCGTCGATTTCGGAGACGTGAGCTCCACGCGATCAGCGGGCGCTCAGTGCTCATGTATCCGCCTGCTGCCTTTGTTACATTTACATTTACATTTAGTCATTTAGCAGACGCTTTTATCCAAAGCGACTTACAAAGTAGAAGCAATCAGACCAACGAGAGAGCAACAATGTTCAAGTGCTGTGAGAAGTCTCAGTTAGTCTAGCACAGTGCACATAGCAAGGTGTTTTTTAATATACATATAAATAAATTAGACCGAATAGAATAGAATAAGTAAGTGCTAGTATTAATTGGTCAGGTGATGGCGAAAAAGATGTGACTTTAGATGTTTTTTGAAAAGGGCTAAAGACTCAGCTTGAGATAGGCAGGTTGTTCCACCAACTGGGAACAGTCCAGGAAAATGATTTTGTGCCTCTTTGGGATGGCACCACGAGGTGACATTCACTTGCAGAACGCAAGCTTCTGGAGGGCGCATAGGTCTGAACTAGCGAGTTTAGGTATATTGGTGCAGTCAGTGGTTGTCTTGTAGGCAAGCATCAGTACCTTGAATTTGAATGAGAAGTAGAGTTGCGTGTCATCAGCAAAGCAATGATAGGAAAAGCCATGCTTCTGAATGACGGATCCTAAAGTTGACATGTAGATGGAGAAAAGAAGTGGTCCAAGCACTGAGCCTTGAGGAACCCCAGTAGCAAGAAGTTGTGATCTAGAAACCTCACCCCTCCAAGACACCCTGAAGGACCTACCAGAGAGGTAAAACTTGAACCACTGGAGTGCGGTTCATGAGATGCCCATCTTTATGAGGGTGGACAGGAGGATCTGGTGGTTAACTGTGTCAAAAGCAGCACACAGATCCAGCAAGATGAGTACTGAGGATTTGGAAGCTGCTCTTGACAGTCTCAGGGCTTCAGTAACCGAGAGCAGGGCAGTCTCAGTTGAGTGGCCGGTTTTGAAGCCAGATTGGTTGTTGTCCATGAGGTTGTTCTGTGCAAGAAACATAGAGAGTTGATTGAACACAACTCGCTCAAGTGACTTTCCAATGAACGGAAGAAGGGATACCTGTCTGTAGTTTTCTAAAAGTGCTGGATTTAGAGAGGGTTTCTTAAGCAGTGGGGTTACCCGAGCCTGCTCGAATGCTGTGGGAAATGTACCAGTGTGAAGAGAGATGTTGATAATGTGAGTAAGCGAAGGTATGACAGAAGAAGAAATGGCCTGAAGGAGGTGAGTGGGGATAGGATCAAGCGGGCAGGTATAGGATGATTGGAAAGGATAAGTTTAGAAACATCTGTCTCCGAGAGTGGAGAGGAGGAGGAAAGGGAATGAGTATTTATGGTTATGAAGTTTTTGTCAGTTTGTGGTGTGGAGAACTGGTCGCTGATGGCTCTTGTTTTATTTATGAAGAATATTGCAAAGTCATCAGCAGTATGAGTTGATGAAGGAGGGGGTGGAGGAGGACAAAGAAGAGAAGAAAAGGTTTTGAAAACCGTGCAAGAGTCAGAACAGTTGTTAATTTTGTTGTGGTAGTATGT